>NW_025900623.1:0-40201 GCF_022539505.1 Lolium rigidum | reverse complement strand
AGTTACAATTCATACCGATCATGCTCGCAATTAGATACCTTATGACAAAGAAAGATGCTAAGCCGAGGCTTATTAGATGGGTACTTCTTTTGCAAGAATTTGATTTACATATTGTAGATAGGAAAGGTGCTGATAATCCTGTTGCTGATAATTTGTCTAGATTGGAAAATATTGCTTATGATCCTGTTCATGTTAATGATAGTTTTCCAAATGAACAATTGGCTGTAATAAAGGTGAGATCGCGAGACAGTCCTTGGTATGCTGATTATGCTAACTTTATTGTTTCCAAGTACTTGCCTCCAACCTTTTCAGCTCAGCAGAGGAGGAAATTCTTTTATGACTTGAGGCATTATTTCGGGATGACCCACACTTATATAAAGAAGGAGTGGATGGTATTATGCGAAGGTGTGTTCCCGAATATGAACAACAAGAGATATTGAGTAAATGTCATGGCAGTGCTTATGGAGGACATCACGCCGGAGATAGAACCGCGCAAAAGGTTCTACAATCAGGTTTTTATTGGCCAACTCTCTTCAAAGATGCAAGGAAGTTTATTTTATCTTGTGATGAATGTCAAAGGGTTGGTAATATCTCCGGACGCAATGAAATTCCTATGAATTATACTCTTGTTATTGAACCGTTTGATTGTTGGGGATTTGACTTCATGGGACCTTTTCCCTCTTCAAAAGGTAACACTCATATACTTGTTGCTCGTTGATTACGTTACTAAATGGGTGGAAGCCATACCTACAAAAAGTGCCGATGGTGAGACCTCTTTAAAAATGCTTTTAGATATTATTTTTCCTAGATTTGGAGTTCCTAGATATATTATGACTCGATGGAGGTTCTCATTTTATTCATGGAGGTTTTAGAAAAACTCTTGCTAAGTATGGTATTAATCATAGAATTGCTTCCGCTTATCACCCTCAAAGTAGTGGTCAAGTAGAACTATCAAATAGAGAAATTAAATCTATCTTGCAGAAAACCGTTAGTAAATCTAGAAAGAATTGGGCTAGTAAATTGAAAGACGCACTATGGGCTTATAGAACTGCTTATAAAAACCCCATGGGAATGTCACCTTATAAAATGGTTTATGGAAAAGCTTGTCATTTACCTTTAGAACTAGAACACAAAGCTTATCGGGCTGTTAGAGAATTAAATAAAGATCCTAAACTTGCCGGTGATAAGAGGTTGCTACAATTAAGTTCTCTAGATGAATGGAGAAGTGAAGCTTATGAAAATGCTAAACTCTTTAAAGAAAAAGTTAAAAAATGGCATGATAGAAGGATCATCAAAAGAGAGTTTAATATTGGGGATAAAGTCCTATTGTATCGGTCTCGTCTCGGATTCTTTGCGGGGAAATTACTCTCGAAATGGGAAGGACCGTATGTTGTTGAGGAGGTGTATCGTTCGGGAGCAATTAAAATTAGCTCTCTCCAAGGCAATGCTACGAAAGTGGTGAATGGACAAAGACTCAAGCATTATATCTCGAGTGATTCTTATAATGTTGATATTGATATTATTCGAGTGGAAACACCGGAGGCTTTCATCAAAGGACAAATTGACAGTCCGCCGGAACTCGACTTTGAATAGGTAATAGTACTGGTAATGAAAAGTTCGCGATTTACTTTCCGAACATTATTTTTGCTGTTTTTGGAAAATAAGAAAAATTACGAGATCGAAACGGAGTGGAAAAGACGCACGAGGGGTGCCACCACGGGCCGGCGCGGCCCGGCTCGGGCCCGCGCCGCCCTGTGGTCTGGCCGCCTCGTTGCCCCTTTCCGACTCTGGTTCGATCTGGTACTTTCCGTTTGTTCTGAAAATTTTTACTATAAAATCCCCCGGACCCCTGGAGGTCCGTATATCGTTTTCTCGACGTGTTTTGTTTCGAGCTGTTTCTGCCAGGATTTGTTTTAGATCTAGAGCCATCATGTCTTCATCGGGAACTCCGAAGGACAGCTCCTGCAAGGATGTTGGCAACTTGTACATGGAGGAGCTGAGGATGCACCCAAAAGAGTTGATGCTCGTCGAGGGAAAACTGCAGATCAAAGATGTTCAGTGGTCCCAAAGGAGAAGGAAGCTTGGAAGACAGGATGGAGAAGCTAGAACAAGAGGTCTTCAATTACAAGAAGATGGCCGAGCGTGAAGTGGATATCTTTCACAAGATTGTGTCTGAACTCATTGCTGAACACGAGAAGGAAACGGCAAAGCTATGGGGCGACATCCTCTCACTTCACGACACCACCAACAAACTCCAAGCTCAACTCTATGACATTCATAATCGAACTCGTGAGTATGAAAACAGGTTTAAACATATAAGCCGTGTCTGCTAGTTTCGGGATTCCCGAGACCAAGATGTCATTTGTTGATGGAGAGCCTCTATCTTGGAAGTCTGAAGACGGGAATTCATCACCACCATCACCAAAGGAGTAATTCATCATCGGTATTGGCATCCCCTTGGTTTGTTCCAAGCTTGGGGGAGTGCCGCGGTATCACATTATCATTACCTTTTACTTTTTACTATCAAGTAGTGTCATATCATGAGTAGGGAAGTTATCGTATGAGATGGGTTGCGGTATGGAAGTATCTCTCCTTTAGTTTGTCTATGTATCCCTTGGTGTGAGTTATCGTTATGGAATATTAATGAGAAGTCTTATCATTTACATATTGCACACCTTATTCTAGTTTGCAATTTCTATTATATGATTGATCTTGATTTTAGTATTGGTACCACTTTGGGAGCATTGAGTTAATCTATTTGGTTTTGGCAAACTTAGCAATGGTCAATAGCAACAACACTTTGAGTTTTAGAAGAATAGAGGAAGTACATGTAGAAGATATTATTATCTTTCTTATCAGTTCTTAGCTTAGTATTCTAAAGTCAAAACTGTTTGTGCTTACAAGTAAGATGCATGATTGTTTCTATCACATGTATATTTGTTTGTTTCCCTCAACTCTTATGCTTGCTAATTAACCTTGCTAGCCAAAGACCTGCACTGAGAGGGAATACTTCTCGTGCATCCAAACCTGAACCCAAACCTATGCCATTTGTGTCCACCATACCTACCTACTGCATGGTATTGTTTGCCATTCCAAGTAAATACTTCGTGTGCTACCTTTAAACAATTCAAAACTTATTACTTCTTATTTGTGTTAATGTTTTATAGCTCATGAGGAAGTATGTGGTGTTTTATCTTTCAGTCTTGTTAGGCAGCCTCCACTAAAGGACTAGTGGCTTCATCCACTTATCCTATAATTTTGCAATAAGAGCTGGCAACGGGGTTCCCAGCCCCAATTAATCAACTTTCATTAATAATTCTCTTCACATGTTTTGCCCTGATTCATCAGTAAGCAACTTAATTTTGCAATAGACACTCCTCCATGGCATGAGATTGTTGGAAGGCACCCGAGGATTCGGTTAGCCATGGCTTGTGTAAGCAAAGGTTGGGGGGAGTGTCATCCCTTAAATAAACTAAAATACATGTGTAAACAAAAGAGAAGAGGGATGATCTACCTTGCTGGTAGAGATAACGTCCTTCATGGGAGCCGCTCTTTGGAGGTCTGTTTGGCAAGGGGGTTAGAGTACCCGCTACCAGTCGTTGACAACAACAAACACATCTCAAAACTTTACTTTTATTCTCTTTATATGATTTCAAAACTGAAAAAGCTCTAGCACATGATTTAATCCCTGCTTCCCTCTGCGAAGGGCCTGTCTTTTACTTTATGTTGAGTGAGTAAACCTATTTCCCTCCATCTCAAGCAAGCATTTGAGTTGTTGTGATTAAACTATTATATTGTGATTTGCTTCATCATGTCTTTACTCTTTCTTGTTTAGTACAAGTTTTACCTTGAATGAATATAGCTTTGAAAGTCATCAATGATTAATATGATTGAGTATGCAAGTTTACCATAAGCTTTTGATATGAGAGCGCTGCTCAATAGATGAATATAATCTGTTAAATGTTCTCTGACCAAGAACAAAGTTTGCCATCACCAATTATGATTCCTTATGCACCTTTATTTGTGACTACCTTATACTTGTTTCAAGATTGAGCTATATGAGGAAGTTGTTTACTATAATGTCTTGTGTGAATGAATATGATGCTTCTTGTCCGTATTTTATTTATCGACTCTTCACTCCATAAACATGTGGACCTGTTTACCGAGTTCAGTTTCGCTTGGGGACAAGCGAAGTCTAAGCTTGGGGGGAGTTGATACGTCCAATTTGCATCACTATTTTATATCATATTTTGCTGTTATTCATTGATATATTTCATATTGGGACACAATACTTATGTTATTTCATCTATTTTGCATGTTTCATGATTATTTGGAGATCGAGCACCGGAGCCAGGATTCCGCTGGAAAAAGCACCGTCAGGATGCAATATTTCGGAAGATCAACTGTGGAAGGAAGTTTTACAGAAAATCCTATTTTTCCAGATGACGGAGGAAGCCAGAAGGGGAGCCAGCTGGACCCAGGGTGGGCCCACACCATAGGGTGGCGCGGCCCATGGCCCTGGCCGCGCCACCATGTGGTGTGGGGCCCCCTCGGCCTCTTTCGCCTCCTTTTCTTCGCGAAACCCTTGGTCCCGAAGACCTAAGCCACGAGAGGAATCCTCACGAAGGGTTACGGCCGCCTCTGCGGGGCGGAGAACACCAGAGAGAAAGAGCTCTCCGGCGGGCAGGAATCCGCCGGGGAAATTCCCTCCCGGAGGGGGAAATCGACGCCATCGTCACCGCCATCGAGCTGGACATCATCTCCATCACCGTCATCATCATCTCCACCATCATCACCGCCATCTCCTCCGCAGCACCTCGTCACCGCTGTAGCAATTTGGGTTTGATCTTGATTGTTTGATAGGGGAAACTCTCCCGGTACTGATTTCTACTTGTAGTTTATGCTATTGAGTGAAACCATTGAACCAAGGTCTATGTTCAGATTGTTATTCATCATCATATCACCTCTGATCATGTTCCATATGATGTCTCGTGAGTAGTTCGTTTAGTTCTTGAGGACATGGGTGAAGTCTAAATGTTAGTAGTGAACTATGGTTGAGTAATATTCAATGTTATGATATTTAAGTTGTGGTGTTATTCTTCTAGTGGTGTCGTGTGAACGTCGACTACACGACACTTCACCATTTATGGGCCTAGGGGAATGCATCTTGTACTCGGTTGCCAATCGTGGGGTTGCCGTGAGTGACGAAACCTAAACCCCGTTGGTATATCGATGCGGGAGGGATCGCAGGATCTCGTAGTTTAAGGTCGTGGTTAGATTTATCTTAATTACTTTCTTGTAGTTGCGGATGCTTGCAAGGGGTATAATCACAAGTATGTATTAGTCCTAGGAAGGGCGGTACATTAGCACAGGTTCACCCACACAACACTTATCAAAACAATGAAGATTAATCAGCTGTATGTAGCGAAAGCACTAGACTAAAATCCCGTGTGTCCTCGAGAACGTTTGGTCATTATAAGTAAACAAACCGGCTTGTCCTTTGTGCTAAAAAGGATTGGGCCACTCGCTGCAATTATTTCTCTCGCATTTTACCTACTCGTACTTATTTCATCCGTTACATCAAAACCCCCTGAATACTTGTCTGTGAGCATTTACAGTGAAACCTTCATCGAAACTGCCTGTCAACACCTTCTGCTCCTCGTTGGGATCGACATTCTTACTTATCGAAGATACTACGATACACCCCCTATACTTGTGGGTCATCAACGGTGTGTTCCTTATCATCAACATTGAAAGTAACCTTTCCTTTATTGCAATCAATAACAGCCCCTGCGGTGTTAAGAAAAGGTCTCCCAAGAATAATAGACATATTATCATCTTCAGGCATTTCCAACACAACAAAATCAGTTAATATCAAGCAGTTATTAGTAACTTGAACAGGAACATCCTCACATATACCAACAGGAATAGCAGTAGATTTATCAGCCATTTGCAAAGATATATCAGTAGGTATCAACTTATCTAAGTAAAGTCTCTTATAAAGAGAAAAAGGCATAACACTAACACCTGCGCCCAAGTCACATAGAGCAGTTTTAACATAATTATTCTTAATAGAACAAGGAATGGTAGGTATACCTGGGTCGCCCAACTTCTTTGGAACTTTGCCATTGAAAGAGTAATTAGCAAGCATAGTGGAAATTTCCTCATTGGGGATTTTCCTTTTGTTAGTAACAATATCTTTCATATACTTTGAATAAGGAGGCAATTTAATAGCATCGAGTCAAAGGGATTTGCAAGAATAAAGGTTTCATCCAATCACAAAATTTATTATAGTGTTCTTCTTCCTTTGATTTTAGTTTCTTAGCAGGAAAAGGCATTTGCTTTTGCACCCAAGGTTCTCTTTCATTACCATGTTTCTCAAGCAATAAAATCTTCTTTAGTATACTTTTTATTTTTAGCATGCTTTTCGAGTTCTTCTTCAACCTCTTCTTTATCGGGAGTATCATTCTTATCATTATCTTTATCATGTTCATTACCACTTTCAGTTTCAGGCATCGAGAAATAGAAATACTATTAGGATCATTAGCAGGTTCGAGGATTCTACAACATTCTTATGTTTCTTTTTCTTTTTCTTAGATGGAGCACTAGTTTTAGTTCGTTGAGAATCTTGTTCAATTCTTTTGGGATGCCCTTCAGGATATAGAGGATCCTGGGTAGAGACACCACCTCTAGTTGTTACCTCATAAGCATGTTTTTCTTTAGAATTATTTCCTAACAAGTCATTTTGCACTTTAGTGAGTTGATCAATTTGAGTTTGAACCATATGAAAATGTTTAACAAGCATCTTAACATCATTGGAGGTTCTCTCCACAATATCATGCAATTCACTAATAGCTTGAGAATTTTCCATTAGATGATTCTCTACTCTCATATTAAAATTTTCTTGCTTAACAATATAATTATCAAACTCATCTAAGCATTGTGCGGGAGGTTTTGAATACGGAATATCTTCCCTAGTAAAGCGCTGAAGGGAATTTACCTCAATCATGGATGAAGGGGAATTATCTCACATATATCTTCTATGGGAGGTAGATTCTTCACATCTTCGGATTTAATACCTTTCTCCTTGAGAGACTTCTTGGCTTCCCTCATATCTTCATCATTCAATTTAATTAAACCCCTCTTCTTCAATATTGGCGTTGGAGTTGGTTCGAGCGTAGTCCAATCATCATGATTCCGGCCTATTTTAGCCAATAATTCTTCAACTTCGTCCGGAGTTCTTTTCCGAAAACACAACCAAGCACAACTATCCAGGTATGCCCTAGACTCAATGGTTAGTCCACTATAAAATATATCAAGTAAATCATGCTTTTCCAAATCATGGTCGAGCAGAGCTCTAATAAGAGAGCAAAATCTCGCCCAAGCTTCAGGCAATTTCTCTCCATCTCCCTGATCAAAATTATAAACTCTCTGCAAAGCAGCATGTTGAGCACTAGCAGGAAAGTATTTCCGGAAGAAAACATTAAGCAATTCTTTTGGAATTTTAATAGAACTAGGTGGCAAACTATTATACCAAGTTTTAGCGTCATCCTTTAATGAGAATGGAAAGATTTTAGCAACAAAGTAAGTACGCTTCTTAACATCATCAGAAAACAAGCTACTCAGAGTAGATAACTCAGTCATGTGTTCAACAAGCACTTTCTTTTTCAGTACCACAAAAAGGTGTTTTCTCAACAATAGCTATATGAGATAGATCAAGAGAAAAATCATAATCTTTATCCTTAATGTTTATAGGAGATGTGGCAAATTTAGGATCAGGAGACAGTTTATATCTAACAGCTATGTTCTGCAAGCAACTTTTTAATTTTTCTTGCATCGAGTAGTAGCATTGCATTTTTCAATAAAATCATCATCAAGTTCCACATAATCTTCATCAAGATCATCACTAGAGTATTCAAGTTCGGGTGAATTAACAGGTGTAGTAACATCAGGAGTTTCAAGTATTTTCAATTTGTCTAGACCTAGCAATTGTAGCATCTAGAAAAGTTCCCAATGAACCACTATCATCAAGCACAGCAGAAGCATCATCAATATTATAAGAGGAATTTTCAGATTCAGCAGAAGTACCAAGCATTTGAAGCTTGTGGTGGTGAAACAAGTTTATCAATCACGGATGGTGAATCAAGAGCAAGCAGAGGTACTCGAGTTGTACCTTTTCTTGTAGTGGATGGTAATATGGCGACCTTAGTATCGCGAGTTTTACCCATGATGGAGAATTTGCAGCGAAAAATATCAATCCAAGTGAACTTCCAAATAAAGCTATGCTCCCGGCAACGGCGCCGGAAAATAGTCTTGATGACCCACAAGTATAGGGGATCGCAACGAGTCTTCGAGGGAAGTAAAACCCAATTTATTGATTCGACACAAGGGGAGACAAAGAATACTTGAAAGCCTTAACAGTGGAGTTGTCAATTCAGCTGCACCTGGAAACAGACTTGCTCGCAAGAGTTTATCAGTAGTAACAGTTTTTATAGCGAGTAGCGTAGTAAAATAACAGCGACAGAGTAACAAAGACAAGCAGTAGTGATTTTAGTAAACAGCTGGGATTAAAATACCGTAGGCACGGGGACGGATGATCGGGCGTTGCATGGATGAGAGAAACTCATGTAACAATCATAGCAGGGCATTTGCGGATAATAATAAAACGGTATCCAAGTACTAATCAATCAATAGGCATGTGTTCCAATTATAGTCGTACGTGCTCGCAATGAGAAACTTGCACAACATCTTTTGTCCTACCAGCCGGTGGCAGCCGGGCCTCAAGGGAAACTATCGGATATTAAGGTACTCCTTTTAATAGAGTACCGGAGCAAAGCATTAACACTCCGTGAACACATGTGATCCTCACATCACTACCATTCCCTCCGGTTGTCCCGATTACGTCACTCGGGGCCATTGGTTCCGGACAGCGACATGTGTATACAACTTGCGAGTAAGACCATAAACAATGAATATCATGATGAAACAATAACATGTTCAGATCTGAGATCATGGCACTCGGGCCCTAGTGACAAGCATTAAGCATAACAAGTTGCAACAATATCATAAAAGTAACATCTACGGATACTAGGCACTATGCCCTAACAATCTTATGCTATTACACGACCAATCTCATCCAATCCCTACCATCCCCTCCGGCCTACAGCGGGGGAATTACTCACACATGGATGGGGGAAGCATGGCTGGTTGATGGAGAGGCGTTGGCGGTGATGGCGGTGATGATCTCCTCCAATTCCCCGTCCCGGCGGAGTGCCAGAACGGAGACTTCTGGCTCCCGTGACGGAGTTTCGCGATGTGGCGGCGTTCTGGAGGGTTTCTGGCGACTTCGACTTCTCCCCGTGCATTTTTAGGTCGAGGCCGATAAATAGTCCGAAGGAGGGCGTCGGAGGCCGGCCGAGGGGGCCACACCATAGGGTCGCGCGGGCCCCCCCTAGGCCGCGCCGCCTTATGGTGTGGGGCCCTCGGGCCTCCACTTGAATTGTCCTTCGGCTCCGTCGTATTCCGGGAAAATAGGGCCTTTCGTCAAAATCCCGAGGTTTTTCCCGAAAGTTGGATTTCTGCACAAAAACGAGACACTGGAACAGCTTCGCTGAAAACAGCGTTAGTCCGCGTTAGTTGCATCCAAAATACACAAATTAGAGGCAAAACAATAGCAAAAGTGTTCGGGAAAGTAGATACGTTTTGGACGTATCACAAAGCCATGAGTACTTTAAAGTACTCGCAAACTAATACTAAGGTAGAAACATACTAAGTGTAGTAAGGGGTGCTAAGCTCTAGGTTTATTTGCATAAAGCCAAGTTTTAATTTTATAAACATTTAGTAAAGACCCATCATTTGCTAGGCTAACTCAAGTGGGAACATTAGTGTCATTCCCACCATTTATTTGGGATCCAAGTCAAATCACCATTCAAATTCATCATTCATTTTCAAAATTCTGATAACGGAAAATAGTATGGCCTTTCCAACCGTCCATAACCGCGGACACGGCTATTCGAATAGGTTTAACACTCTGTAGAGGTTGTACTCTTGTGCCACAACTTTCGATTACATCCGTCGAGGATAACCCCGAATCATCGTAACTCGGTACGCGGATCGTCAACCTTAACCTTTCTCTTATATGTCCTAGTATAGGCACCTCTCCCCATGAGCTTGGCCTCCCGGTGAAAACCAACTGTTAACCCGGGAACTGCACAGGGCTTGGGTCGTACATTCACCTCATATTCACATCATTTCTCATACACGGAGGAAGCCTCGGCGTAACCCCTATGATGCCTGTTTAGAGGGAACCCATACTAAAATACACAAGTTTCTAGTTAAGCCCTACCCATAATCAGATATTGTGGGGTACTTGTATAATTGGAAGGGTATCGCATTCAAACCCATATCAGTTTTATATCAAAAATCACCATCTTCTCTTGGTCATATTCACCTTCAAAGTCATTCAATGGAATGAATCATCATTCCAAGGTTTCAAATTCATTTCAAAGTCACATGATTCCCATCTAGAGTAGTCAAATTTTATTTGATTAGCACTAGCAGCTATCTCATGAGGGGTGCTATCTAGCTTCGAGTGTTTCTAAGCTAACCTTTAATCTTGTTCTAGTCTATACCATGTGAATAAAAAAATACTTTGAGGTAAATAAGCAAAAATAATTGCAAGGTAAAAACATGGGATAGGTAATACATAAAATTAAATGGGTGATGGTGCCTTGCTCTGGTAGAGCTTTGCATCATGGTGGTTAGCAAGAATATTAGCTTGCCTTGAGCAGAGTAGTTATCAAAGTTCTCCTCTTCTTCTTGGGAGTAGGCTTCCTCCTCTTGATACTCCTCGTTACTAGTGTCTATATACGAATACGAGGTATAAATACTAAACCAAGCTCACATACTAAACTAACAACACTCAAAGGAGTTCACACTCTAATCCTATCATCAATCAAACATGGCATGGTGGATTACTTGATTGATTCTTACTTAAGAGATAAATAATTTCCTCTCATTATTCTTATTTCTTCTATTTGGTATTTAGATCCTTAGAGAAATTAATTTCTTCTTAGTACATCCATTAAGATTTAATATCTTCATATAATAATCAGGTATGAAATATAGGTTGACTAAAGTCAACATTCCATATCTATTATATGTGAGTAAAATTTAATTGAGGTGCTATACTTCACCTAGTTTAATACTATTATGGAAATGAATTAAAATCTCTAAGTAATAATTATCAGAGGTTCATTAGCCTAAGTCATCCCCCCTGGTTATATTACTTAGGATCAAGATTTAAATGAGAGAGTAGCTCTCATATTATTTGTTGAGTTTAAATTCCAAAAATTTAATGCACTAGTAATGGCTACATAGCCACTATTTTGATCCAGTACATGATCATGCAAACAACTTGGCTATATTATTACATAAACAATTAAAGAACATCAATTGTGATTTATGAGAGTTGGAATCAACTCAAAATCAAATTTGGTTGAATTTCAAATTAAGTTTCAAGTTGCAAAAGTCCCTGACTTATTATTTTTAGCATTTAAATTGTACTATGAATTTGGAGATGGGACCAGTGTCATTTGATAGATAATTTCGTTGGCTTTCCAACGGTATAAAGTTTGCTAGATTTGGTTTGGTAGATTTCAAACTATTCAAAAATTACTAAAGCATCTGCAGAGCAATTTGAATTATCAAATAAACCTAAGTTTGAATTATTGGGCTAGGCGGGAAACGTTATTGGGCCGAAACGGATTTGAAATACATCGCGCAGCCCAACAAGCATCCGGTGCCACCGGGCCGCCCCGACGAGGTGGGGGCCACCCGTCGGTGGCTCTTAGTCGAGCGAAACGGTACGCGTGCCGCAAACCGTCGGATTAGAAACGGATCGGGTGGTCGAGGATCGTCGTCGCCTCCGACGGGATCCCGATGTGCCGGCGGCGTGACTGGGGGGTCGGAGAGCATACCAGGCCGTTGCAGGTGGTGGGCAAGCTGCGCGGAGAAGTGGTAGTCGATGAGGAAGCCCCTGGTGTAGTGGTGGAGCTCGGCGAGGCTCCAGTCGAAGCAGAACTTCCGCGGGCCGGCGGACTCGAGCTCGCAATTCGAGCAGCTCCGGCGGTGAGAGGTGAAATTGGTTGGGGGAGAGTGATCAGTGAGGAGAGGGGAGTGACTTGTGTGAAGAGAGGAGGAGCCGATCGTCTCTATTTATAGCGGGCGGAGGTGGCCGTGAGGTGCTGTGGAGGAACGGCCATGGCGCGGTGCTTGGGGTGCTCGAAGGGGCAAGTGAAGGACGGCATCGTGTAGGCGTTGTCCTGGCGATGCTCTAGGTGCAGCGGGCGCAGCGAGAGGACGACGGAATCGCTCGAGCGCGTGCGGTGATCATTTCGGTACCCGCGGTACTTCGCCGGCGAGGACGACGGTGACGAGGCCTCCGCAGTCGCTCGAGTGTGGCTAGGTGGTAGAGGGCGTGGAGTAGATGCTCGACGCAGTGGTAGGGATGCGGGGGAGGACGGCGTCGCTCGAGCGCGCGACGCATGCGGCGCGGCCGGAGCGCGGTGAGCGCGCGTGCTGGCACGTCCTGGCATCGTTTTGGACACGCGCGTTCCAGCCAATGGAGTTCGTTGGCGATCGAGTGCAAGGTACTGGCGCGGTCCTTGTGCTTCCAAGATGCTCCAGGACAAGGAGATGGGTTGAGAGAGAGGCCAGAGAGAGGGTTGCCCAAAGGTGGCCGGGTGTGCTTTGGCATGGGCATTTTCTCTCACTTTTCCACTTTCTCCAACCCTAGCAAGTACCAAGCTCGATCCAGGGATCATAGATGTAGCTAATGATCACCAGAGAAAGTTGGTTTAGGCAAGAACCCACTGGACAATAGCATGTAACACAAATTGTAAACTATGCCTGCCAAGTGTTCGGTCAAATGGCCGCAAGAACTTTGAATTCGAATTTCGAAAATCTTTTTGGTGGAACTCAAACATATTAATTATAGGTTGGTTTGGTGGTGGTGGGGTTCAATTTGGAAGAGGATTGCAAATTTTCAAAAGTGGGGTGATCTTCTTCTCTCTCTCGGGTTCCATCTTTGCACTCATATTCTGGTCAACCTAGTCAACTCTAGGGAGGGTGGTCAACATGAAAGTTGTAGACCCTGACATGGTCTTGGATGACATGGCTTTGGTTGACTAAGTTTAGTTTAGGATTTGAGAGATAAAGAGGTGCAAAGTAGTGAAGAAAATAAAAGGGTGACATATGACCATTATCATATGTGTTTGAAATTTGAATTTTCCTTTGATTTGAATCTGGTTTCTTTTATGCATTTGTGTTTGTTTTTGCTACATATGAGTTTTAGGAACCATAGGGTAAGCAATGGTGGCCTCATATGAAGATTTGCAAAATGGCCCTTAGTGTATGTGAGTGAGAAATGGACTTTTCTCATTTTCTTTTATTCTCCTCAAATTAGGGTTAGGTGATCTGAGTTTAGGGTTTAACAACAATTGATCATCATACTTACACTCATCATGGCAATAGCAACAAAGAAAATCACTCAAATGCATGAAGCTATATGTGACACTATATGCATATAAAAAGTTTTTGTTTGTTGCAAATTTTGAATAATTGAAACTTCTCTCTTGATTTTATTATTGTTGAAACTTGGGATGTTACAATAAATCTTTTGAGGGAGTTCATAAAAAGATTCACGATTCATACAAAAAAGTGTTCACGGGGTTCAAAATAAGTAAACCGGTGAGTTTCCACAAATCTTCATGGGTTTAAAAATATGTTGATCGGATTAAAAAGTTCAAGGTAGGTTCACATGCTATTTAACTAGTTTAAAGAAAAATCATGTTCATGGTTTGAAAACACATTCACGGTTTGGCATGCGTGCATATTTTCTTGGAGGACAAAAATGTATTTCCGATTAATAAGCTGATGTTTAGAAATAAATAGGAATTTTATATGATCTTCGAGATTTATCAAAAGAATCTGGAAATTTTTACACCTTGTGCCATTTACATTACAAATGCCATATTTCAAGTTTATATAAGTTCTCTGGCAAAATGCTGAAAAAGGCAATGCAGGTAACACAAGGTGCGGAAATAGTCGAACAAGGGGTTCTATTTAGTGCTTTAGGTGTCATTGAATGCGTTGGAGTGCACTCCACCCTAGTTAGGCCACCTGCAGCCGCCATCGTGGCTGGCACCGCCTCCTTAATGCCTCGCTACGCCGCACTCCTCAACCGCAACTCACCGCATGTCCAACGACGCCCTGGCCTCCCTTTAACCTTCCCTACTCCCTCGTCTCCGCCGCCGGTGAACCCTCCGTGCACTCCACCCCCGCTAGGCCTCCTATAGTTGCCACCGTGGCTGGCACCGCCTCCACGGTGCGTCACTACGCCGCGCTCCTCAACCGCGGCTCATTGCAGGTGTAACGCCGCCCTGGCCTCCCTCTAACCTTCTCTTCCCTCTCGTCTTTGCCACCGGTGAACCCTCCGTGCACCGAAACCTTAAAAATTCGTCGGTGCCGAGTTCCCATCACCCTAACCTTAAATTTTCTTACTCACCTCCGAGGCTAGTCATGTCGTCTTCTTCTCCATCACCGTCTATGGTGAGCTCTAGGTATCGCCTCGCGACGTTGCGGCTAGCCGTGTCGTCCCCATCTCTAGCAAGGGGGCGCCCGGTCTGTTTCTTCCTCTCGGGCGACCTTCTCCTACCCGGCCACACCTAACCGGGCCAGCCCAACTACCGCGCGACTAAAGGAAGAGGGGTATGCGTTTTATGATAATGGGCTCTGAGAGCGCAGCCAGACGAAACAGCAACCGGTCAGACTAATTTGGGCCAAGCCCGCTTGTCGGAAAGGTGTATGCGGTGGCGCCGCGAGTTGCCGCTAAAGGCGGCATCTAGCATCTCCCTCCCCCCTCTTTCCTGGTTCGCACCCGCTTCGGCGTGGCATGCCCATCGGAATCCGGATTGGATTGGATTGCATTCCCCCATTCGCACCCCTCGCTCGCGATCGCAATCGCAATCGCGATTCTTCTTGTCTCTATCCACCCTCCTCCTCCTCCCGTTCTCGCGTAGTACCTCATGAGATTTATTACGAGTAGGTTTCGCTAAATATACAGCGCCGCAATTGCTGCTACTAGTACTAGTAAAAGAAACCGCGCCGCCCGCCCAGCAAGATTAAAGAAACCGCGCCGCCGTCCCAAGCAAATCTCGTCGCCCCTCGTAGTAATCTCTCGACTTCTCCATCGAGTTCGAACCGCGAGATCAAAGAACGGATGTTCCCAAAGCGAGCTACGACCTCGCAGTAATCTTGGTTGGAATCAATCTCTTAAATCAAAAGGAAATAAGGGGACAAGGATCTTTTTTTGACTGATCGGCCGTCCGGTCGCCGGCCTCGGGCTCCGATGGCGGCGCCGCCGTCGCTGGATTACTGGCGGGGCTTCTTCAACGGCGCGCGCGCCAGCATCTTCGACACCATCGACGCCGCCATCCGGGTCGCCGCCGCCGACTGCCCCGACGCCCTCCGCGCGCGCCGGGACGCCATCGCGCACCGCCTCTTCACCGTCCTCCCGCCGTCCGAGGAGCCTGCGGCCGCGACGGCGGCCGTCGCCGGACCGCCGCCCACGCTCCCCGAGGGTTCCGGCAGCGTACCCAGCCTCTGCAGCTCCGATGGCCCCGCCGTGCCCCATCGCCGCGACGGCCAAGACCCCGTCGCCGCGGAGGTCTTCCGCGTCAAGGCCGCCCTTTCAAGCAACCAACAAATGGTTCTCGCCGCCCCTGACATTCATGTTCGTCTTTACCGAAATAGTATTACTGATTGTATTGCCTGCGTCTTATTTTCTTGCAGTCCGAGGACGAACTGCTCCAGCTGCTCTTGAAGCTGCAGCAGTTGAAGCTCACGGTGGACACCATCAAGGTAAGATCGGACGAACCTTTTTTTTTTTGGAGGTGCTTGATTACTTCCTCCATAACTCTTGTTGTTCACATATATGAACTGAACTGATCATAGGTTACTGAGATTGGCAAGGCCGTGAAACACCTTACGAAGCACAGCTCAAAGCAGATTAGGCAACTCGTGCGATCACTCATAGAGTAAGCTTGTGTTATTCTTCTGTCTTGTGTAAATTTTGCAAAATTTCTAGTATTGACATCTTCAGTGCTATGCTTGAGCCGCATTGCAGAGGCTGGCAGACTATAGTTACTGAATGGATGAGCAATGAAGCTGCCATTGTAGGTGAGGATCGATGAATGCGAATTCAATGCTCCTTCCTTATAATTGAAATCCATTTAACGTTTACTGTTGGCGGGGAGTTGCCTAACATGATCTTGTTGAAACAATCACAGATCATACTCCGCAATCGATGGATTCTTCTTGCCTTGAGCAGGAAGAAGCAGGGCTTCCTTCCCCTCCCATGGATGAGGCAGCTCTTTTCGACACACTGTGTGGTTCCATAGAGCTATCTGAGGTACCGACCATTTGGACATCTATTTCTGTTTCCTCAGGAAGACCACCAGCTTGTTAGTTGTTACTCGTTTCGTTTAGTGTTGTTGGAATTTCATACGGCTATGTGCGCGATCTGACGAAACTCCCCATCTTTGCTTCCGCTTGGAAACTTGGTTTGGTTTCGAAGTTCTTCGATGAAATGGATGATGATGGAAGTGAGTAAATGCACTTCCTCGATTCCATGCTATCATTGCTTTTTTTTTTTTTGTTATGCATTGTATTAACATAGTTTCTTCCCTGTGACTTTCTCTGCAGACATTAAAACTGATGCCAAGGTGGGCGAACAACAATGTCCGGCAAACCAAGAGTCTATCAAGAAGGAGCTTCCTGTCAGCCAGCAGTATGATCCAGTGCAGAACTGGAGGCTTGATCAGTCTGCAGTGAGGAATTCACGACTGTGTGGACCTTCCGGTGGGCAAACAGGGCAGCAATCCGTCACCCAGGCACAAGACAAGCCTTCAAATGCAGCATTTGGGCCTGGCAGACCACAGATGTTGCATTCTGAGATGGTTGGTTCTGAAATGAGGCCTAAGCAGCTGCAAGATATCTCGGTGCCTCAAACTCGAAGAAGGCCAAAACCAACTACGCCTAATGTAAGCATACTGTGTTTCTGAACAGCTATATATGCAATCATGTGATGTTTATGCTTTTGTTCTAAACATTTCACTGGTTGTAGCAACCGTCGACTCCGCATGATCAAAGCTCATTCCGGGCGAAGCTGGAGCTTGCAAAGAACGCCAAGCTCGAATCAACAAAGCGAAAGCTTCAAGAGGGTTATCAAGAACTCAGTAATGGTACGCGTGTCTTCTATTCGAAATCTTTGCAGTACCGTGAAAATTTACAGCATAGCCTAATCTTGGGTCCAGTTTTTTGTATGTCTTTTTATATGGATGAGTATCTAGGATCAAAATTGACTTGTCGGTTGTCATTAGATATCCATGTGATCGGTACTGACACTAATTCAACACAAATGCAGCAAAGCAGCAACGAACAATACAAATGGTGGATCCGCAGAACCTGCCAAAGCAAGGTAACCGGAGCTTACAACCGAATGGCAAGGCAAGGAACAACGGCACCGGCAACATTCGGAATCGGCCTGGCATTCGTCGCTGATTCAATCAAGCTTCACCAAGTGTGGATGTCCCCATCTTCAATTCCTTCAGGCTCCACTTAGTGTGGGTGTTACCTGTCACCTTTATGTGCTCAGTACCGAACATGACAACAGTAATGCTTCTCCCAAACTTCACATCACCAGGTAGAGATGCATTATTGTCGCGCCCTAATAGCCTTGGGACATAAGTGGCTGGGTAAAATGCTCAATTAACTTGTAGGGGCAGCACATGATGTAGTTCGACATGCTAATACCTACCTGATATGCTACAAGGTTGCTGGTCTGGATGCAAATGCTTTTTCTTTAATCCGGATGCAGATGCTGTTCTTTGTGGAGAACAAGAGACGGTCTCTGTTTTCTGTAAAGAGACAGCTCCCTCCTTTCCTATCTGAAAGGCGTTTGGCCTTTGGGCTTGGAGTAAATCCTTTGACTCTCATGACTCCATGGTAGTGCCAAACAAATGCATGTTTAGGAACCAAGTTTTTCTTGTGCAGTTCCATTCAAAGTTCCAAATCTGTGCTAGTCAGTTCCTTTTAGCAGTCTGCTTCACAGTTAAGCCACGGCCACCGTATGTGATGTGAGATGGGAGCACACTAGCACACTGAACCATGATTCTACCCAACTAGGCAAAGTACCATTTGCTTGTCTGTTGTCGCCATGTATGCCTATGTTTGTGCTGTCGCTCTTCAGTGGTACCCGATGTCACCTGGCCCATGCCGTGGCACCTGTCTTCGTGGCTCACGTTTACCCGTGCTCGCCTCTTTGATGCCGCTTGGGGCCATGTTTAGCGGCCGGTCCATTTCACACCATCTCAAGCCGGGTCCCCGAAGCGTACCGGATTTGGGGCGCGCCGGAAAAAAAACGTTCTTCTTGGCTGGGTGCGGTCTAATACGGTGTTCGGCGTCCCGAGCCCGTCCCCGCTACACAGGGGACGCTCCGGGGACGCTAGACACAACGAAAGGCGAGGCGAGGCGTGGCGGTCCTGACGCGTCAGCGGCACATTGAAATTTAACCTAACCGTCGCCTACCTCGCGACGGAAGTTATTGGCGCGCGATGACGGTGCAGTTCCCGCAGAGGCGCAGCGAAGCGTCTCGTCGCGCCTAGCTCTGCGTGCCAGTGTTAATGAGCGCCATCGCTCCCCGCCTCCATCCGGCCTATAAAAAGGGCCGCCTTTCATCGTCCCTCTCACACACAAACCCTAGCGCCTCTCTCCCTAACCCTAGCCGCCACCATCTCAAGAGTCGACACCATGGCTGGTAGAGGCGGAGGACGAGGTCGCGGCCGTGGCTGCGGCAGAGCTACACGCTCGCCGTCGCCTGCGACGTCGTCGTCTTCATCGTCAGACCTGCAGGAGGAGGAGCGGCAAGTGCTGTTCGAGTTCCTCGTCGTCCTCAAGGGCGACCCACACGGCATCCAGAGGCTGCCGGACACGTTTGCTGACTTCGTCGCCAGCGACGATCCCGTGCGGGAGCTTCCAGAGGCTGTCGTCCTTGCCAGTGACTCGAATTTAAACTAAAAACTAAAAAAAAAACTAGTCGATGTTATCTGCGTCGTCGCAACCGCTATCATTGTCGAAGAAGTCAAAGGACCAGTTGTCCACCTCCTTTGGCGTCGGTGGCTCAGAAGGACCGTCGAGGTCGACGAAGTTCTTGTCGTGGTCCCTGGCGGACCACACCACCGCCTGCCGCGGGGCGAGCGTGATCTGCCGGTAGTCCCCGTCGCCGGAGCGGCCGATGATGACGTGCTGATCGGGGAAGTCCTCCGGGTCGTCGCCGCCACGGAGGGCAGCCTGCGCCTCCACCTCCATCTCCCACCACCTCTTCTTCGCCGGCGGAGGTCGTGGCGAGCCCGCGGCGTCCTCCTCCTTGGGGCGGCGGCGTTGAACCATCCCCATCGTCCTCCGAGCCACAGCCGAAGATGTTGCCTTGGTCCATCGTGGATGACGATGATATCCCACAAGTATAGGGGATCGCAACAGTCTTCGAGGGAAGTAAAACCCAAATTTATTGATTCGACACAAGGGGAGGTAAAGAATACTTATAAGCCTTAACAACTGAGTTGTCAATTCAGCTGCACCTGGAAAAGCACTAGTAACGGGGGTGATGTGAAAGTAGCAAGTAATATGAGAGCAATAGTAACAAGTAACACGGCAGCGATAATAGTAACACGAGAGACAATGGCACCGGAAAATAGTTGATACTACTTCCAATGACATGTAGAAACGAGTATATGATGATGAGAGATGGACCGGGGTTCCCAGCTATCTACACTAGTGGTAACTCTCCAATAACAAGTGTTGGGTGAACAAATTACAGTTGGGCAATTGATAGGATTGAAATAGCATTAAGACAGAACATCAAGATATGTTCAAAAAAAAAAAAAGACAGAACATCAAGATTATTAATCATGTAGGCATGTTTTCCATATATAGTCATACGTGCCCGCAATGAGAAACTTATACAACATCTTTTGTCCAACCAGCCGGTGGCAGCCGGGCCTCTAGGGAATCTACTGGAAATTAAGGTACTCCTTTTAATAGAGCACCGGAGCAAAGCATTAACACTTGGTGAAAACATGTGATCCTCATATCACAGCCTTCTCCTCCGGTTGTCCCAATTTCTGTCACTTTGGGACCTCGGGTTCCGGACAGCAATATGTGCAAACAACTTGTAGATACAATCTAAGCAATAAGTATAGAGCTTAAATCTAAGATCATGCCACTCGGGCCCTAGTGACAAGCATTAAACACAACAAGATTGCAGCAACAATAACTTCACAAACTTTATAGATAGACTAATCATAATGTAACAATCCATCGGATCCCAACAAACACAACACCGATTACATCAGATGAATCTCAATCATGTGAGGCAGCTCATGAGATCATTGTATTGAAGTACATGGGGAGAGAATACCAACTAGCTACGGCTAGAACCCGTAGTCAATGGGGGAACTACTCACGGAGCATGATGGAGGCGATGGCGTTGATGGAGATGGCTTCCGGGGGCACTTCCCCGTCCCGGCAGGGTGCCGGAACAGAGACTTCTGTCCCCCGAAACGGAGTTTCGCGATGGTGGCGGCGCCCCTGGAGTCTTTCTGGAGTTTCGTCAATCGGTATCGATGTTTTAGGTCAGGACGGCTTAAATAGGCGAAGAGGCGGAGGGGCCATGGGGCCTCCTCACATTAGGGGGGCGCGCCCCCCTTGGGCCGCGGCGCCGCCACGTGTGGGGCCCCCAGGGCACCCCTCTGGTCCCTCTCTGACTTTCTGGAAGCTTCCGGGAAAAATAAGGTTCTGGGCGTTGATTTCGTCCGATTCCGAGAATATTGCCCGAACAGCCTTTCTGGAACCAAAAACAACAGAAAACAGGAACTGGCACTTCGGCATCTTGTTAATAGGTTAGTTCCGTAAAATGCATAAAAATATTATAAAGCGCAAGCAAAACATGTAAGTATTGTCATAAAACAAGCATGGAACATCAGAAATTATAGGTACGTTGGAGACGTATCAGCATCCCCAAGCTTAGTTCCTGCTCGCCCTCGAGTAGGTAAACGATAAAAAGAATAATTTATGTAGTGACATGCTACTTACATAACCTTGATCATACTATTATAAAGCATATGAGATGAATGCAGTGACTCAAGGCAATGATCTATAGTTGCTAACAAATAGATAACATATAGCAAAACTTTTCATGAATAGTACTTTCAAGACAAGTATAAAAAGTCTTGCATAAGAGTTAACTCATAAGGCAATAAATTCAAAGTAAAGGCATTGAAGCAACACAGAGGAAGATTTAAGTTTCAGCGGTTGCTTTCAACTTTCAACATACATATCTCATGGATAATTGTCAACACAAAGTAATATGATGAGTGCAAATAAGCAAGTATGTAAGAATCAATGCACAGTTGACACAAGTGTTTGCTTCTAAGATGGAAGGGAGTAGGTAAACTGACTCAACATAAAGTAAAAGAATGACCCTTCGCAGAGGGAAGCAGGGATTAAATCATGTGCTAGAGCTTTTTAAGCTTTGAAATCATATAGAGAGCATAAAAGTAAAGTTTTGAGAGGTGTTTGTTGTTGTCAACGAATGGTAGTGGGCACTCTAACTACCTCATCAAACAAACTTTCAAAGAGCGGCTCCCATGAAGGACGTTATCTCTACCAGCAAGGTAGATCATCCCTCTTCTCTTTTATTTACACATGTATTTTAGTTTTATTTATGGTTGACACTCCTCCCAACCTTTTGCTTACACAAGCCATGGCTAACTGAATCCTCGGGTGCCTTCCAACATTTACATACCATGAAGGAGTGTCTATTTGCAAAATTAAGTTGCTTACTGATGAATCAGAGCAAAACATGTGAAGAGAATTATTAATGAAGGTTGATTAATTGGGGGCTTGGAACCCCGCGCCAGCTCTTTTTGCAAAATTATTGGATAAGCGGATGAAGCCACTAGTCCATTGGTGAAAGCTGCCCAACAAGATTGAAAGATAAAACACCACATACTTCCTCATGAGATATAAAACATTGACACAAATAAGAGATAATAGCTTTTGAATTGTTTAAAGGTAGCACATGAAGTATTTACTTGGAATGGCAAAAAATACCACATAGTAGGTAGGTATGGTGGACACACATGGCATAGGTTTTGGATGCACGAGAAGCATTTCCTCTCAGTACAAGGCTTTGGCTAGCAAGGTTGTTTGAAGCAAACACAAGTATGAACCGGTACAACAAAACTTACATAAGAACATATTGCAAGCATTATAAAACTCTACACTGTCTTCCTTGTTGCTCAAACACTTTTACCAGAAAATATCTAGACCTTAGAGAGACTAATCATCCAACCCAATTTCAACAAGCTCTACGGTATTTCTCCACTGATAGGTTTATACTACATGATGCAAGAGCTTAATCATGATCTACTTGAGAGCTCAAAACAATTGCCAAGTATCAAATTATCCAAAACAATATGAGGCATTTTCTTGTTTCCAACCAAATAACAATAAGTGCAATAGCTTTCAACTTTTGTCATTGAACATTAAAAGTAAGAGCGAAGAACACGAGTGTTCATATGAAAAAGCGGAGCGTGTCTCTCTCCCAAACAAGGATTGCTAGGATCCGAATTTATTCAAACATAAACAAAAATAAAAATACACAGACGCTCCAAGTAAAGAATATAAGATGTGACCGAATAAAAATATAGTTTCAATAGAAGAAACCTGATAAGTTGATGAAGAAGGGGATGCCTTGGGCATCCCCAAGCTTAGACGGTTGAGTCTTCTTGAAATATGCAGGGATGAACCACGGGGGCATCCCCAAGCTTAGACTTTTCACTCTTCTTGATCATATATCATCCTCCTCTCTTGACCCTTGAAAACTTCCTTCACACCAAACTTCTCATAAACTTCATTAGAGGGGTTAGTACTCAAAAAACTTTGATCCACCTTGGCCCTCTAGTGACACATTGCAAGAACTCAATAAAACATTAGCTACAGCTCTCCAAGTCTAGAAAGACTTGCTTAAAGTCCACAAGAGACAATGCAAAAAACAGAGACAGAATCTGTCAAAACAGAATGTACCAAGTAAACACGAATTTTTAAGAGGTACTTCCGTTGCTCAATCGGAAAACTCAAAACTAATGAAAGTTGCGTACATATCCGAGGATCACTCGGCAGATTTTTCCGAGTTACCTACAGAGAATCATACCCAGATTCGTGACAAAGAAGAAATCTGCTTCTGCGCGTAAATCCAAATCTAGCATCAACCTTCTATTAGAGACTTCACTTGGCACAACATTGCAATAAAATAAAGATAAGGAGAGGTTGCTACAGTAGTAACAACTTCCAAAACACAACAAAACAAGTAGCAAAATAAACACATGGGTTATCTCCCAAGAAGTGCTTTCTTTATAGCCATTAAGATGGGCTCAGCAGTTTTAATGATGCACTCGCAAGATATAAGAGTTGAAGCAAAAGAGAGCATCAAGAAGCAAATTCAAAACAAATTTAAGTCTAACCCACTTTCTATGCATAGGAATACACAAATAAATTCATGAAGAACAAAGTGACAAGCATAAGAAGGTAAAACAAGGGTAACTTCAAAAGTTTCAGCGTATAGAGAGGTGTTTTAGTACCATGCAAATTTCTACAACCATATTTTCCTCTCTCATAATAATTTCCAGTAGCATCATGAACAAACTCAACAATATAACTATCACATACAGCATGCTTTTCATGATTCGCAAACACATAATTTTTATCAAGCTCAGAAATAATAGGATTAAAACTTTCAAACCCACTTTTATCAATAATGTAACAAGATGATTGATCAATCTCAAGAGATATGGGACTCATAGATAAAGTCAAAAACTCTCCAATCCCATTTTCATTAGTAGTACAATTAATATTATCAAGTAACATAGGACCATCATCTAGAGATTTATCATAAAAATTTGCCACGCAAAACTCTTTAGTACCATGCATTTCGACATCAGGCACAAACAAAGCATTATCATAAAATTTATCAAAGTAGCATGGATTATCATAGATAACAGTAGCATAATTATTCTCACAAGTTTTACTCATAGGTAATATTTCAAGAGAATCCACAGGAACATAACATTCATCCTCCTTCGGTAAGCATGGAGGACAATCAAATAGTGTAAGAGATAAAGAGTTACTCTCATTAGAAGGTTGGCATGGGTAGCTGACAAGGTATTAACTTGTCAATGCCTATGGATTGTAGGCTAGGGTTTAGTTAGAAGTAGAGGGCAAGTAGATCTCGAAGGTTTCAGCCGAAAAGTACTCGACGATTATGAAAACTAGGGTTTGTAGACAATGATTCGATGATCTCTGCGTCCCTCGACTCCCCCTTATATAGGAGGCGGAGCCGAGGGATTCATGCTGTACAAGTTACAAAGTCCGGGAAGGTTTCAAACTCATCCCGTAAGATTACAAATAAGACTTTCTATTACAACTCTAACTTTCCTTAATAACATCTTGGGCTTCCGAATCTCCTTATTCTTCGAGTAGTGGGCCTTCAATAAACCCCGGTACTATCTTCGGCAGGCCCATTAGGGATGCCTATGTCAGTAGCCCCCGAGATTTTGCTTGAATCGTAGAGTCAGGGAAAATCTCCACTGTTTATTTTTATTTGACAACTTAAACTTTTCTATATTTCTTCATATGAATTTCTATATTGTACAGGGATAATGGTAGTTGGGGCTAGTTCATCTGACGGATCAGGTACTAGTTAACTGCTCTAGTGGCAATCCGCAAAAACCTACTTCAAAATCACGTCCTTGGACATGATTTCGGGATACTGGTGTAAACTTCGACAGGTGCCGCTTAAGGTCTTACCATTCTGTCGAGTCCCGAGTCATATTTATCGGGTACCTAACGCGTCCGTTAGGATTTTTCTTCGTATCCGTTGATACGGATAAAAGTAGCAAACCGACGTCGAGACGGCGCCACGCCTCACGTGAATAGATCTAGGGTCTTACCTTCGCAAAGTTTTGCGGCATTCGAAATTGATCGCAACTTCGGCGTTCTGAGAATATATTGTCGAGTGCTTATTCGGCTGATGGAATGGCACATTTTATCGAGTCACGGATGACTTATATTGCTCTCCCGATGGGAGTATATGCAGAGTTTTTTATAACTCGAAATATACTTTCTTGCTTTTCTATGTTTCTTCTTCTCATTCCGACTTTCTTTCTTTTTTATAATTTCATCGGGTACGCGAACAGCGTTCCCGATGGGAGTAGCCCCCGAGGCTACATCCAAGGACTTGTGTTTGGTTGTAGGCTCCACGCTATATGCCGCTATATTTTCTTTTCTCTCCCAAAGCTTTATATTTTCTCGGGTGCGCGAACAGCGCTCCCGATGGGAGTAGCCCCCGAGGCTATGAAAAAATATTTGTATTTGATCATAGGCTCACACCATTTCTATTTTTCCAAAGTAGCCCCCGAGCATTTGTTCAAAAACTTTGTATTTGATCAAAAGCTCTCGAATACTTTTTCATGTCTCCTTTTAATGCAGCTGTTAAGCCGAATTTTTCTCCTGTCAAGGTGACGTTATTGCTGACGATAGCCACGATTGTTAATCAAAAATTTGCGACAAGTCTTTTCTCGCTGCCATGCGGGCCCAATTGATCCACTATCTTGACACGTCGTGCAAGTGGGGGACACACGTCCTCCGCTTTTTCTGGCGCACGTACCGTAACTTCTCCATTATTAAGTTACTTTTTTACCACTGTTGCCACGTGGCTATCATCTGTCACACATTTTGCTTATCCAACGGTCCGTCGTTTCACCGCACCCCTATATAAGATCATCTTCTTCCTCCTCGGACACTTCCGCTCACGCCGTCCTCCTTCTCTCATCTGCGAATTCCCTCCTGCGATTCACAAGCTCTTAAGCTCCTCGCCTCCACACCGCAAATCCTGCGCCATTGTTGATGCCGCCGCGCCGTTTGACGAGGCACAAGCACACCGGAATCCTCCATGGCCGCCGCGGATCTTGGGGCGGCAGAGTGGGAAAGGTCGAAGATTTCCTCCCAAGACATCAACATGTTGAAGAAGCTGGGGATCAGCAAGAAATCCAAGGCGCGGTGCTTCCCCAGTGAAGAGAGCTACCCAACCCCTCCAATGGGGTATCGGGTATGTTTTGTCGATCACCTCATCCGTGGTCTGTCCGCCCCCATTCATCCTTTTCTTCGTGGATTGCTTTTTGTCTACGGTTGTCAACTCCACCACCTCACGCCAAACTCCATTCTTCATATCTCCATTTTCGTCACACTTTGCGAGGCCTTCCTTGGCGTCCAGCCTAACTGGGCGCTATGGAAGCGCATTTTCTTCTGCCGCCGTAATGGCTCGCCCAATGTCGCCTATAATATAGGCGGCGTTGTAATTTCTGTTCGTCCCACTGTTGACTACTTCGACGTCAAGCTTCCTGACTCAGTTCAAGGATGGCGCAAGAAGTGGTTGTATATTCAGGAGGAAAACCATGGTTGTGCGGAGTACAACATTCCTCCTTTTGATGGCGCCGAGAAAATCTTTCGCCGCCGTTCCTGGGACGCGGAGGCCACCGAAGAAGAAAGGGCGTCGACGGAAACTTTGATGACTCGAATCCGTGAGTTACAAAATACTCGCGGCCAAGAATTATCGGGTATCCAAATCACTGCATACTTTCTTAGTACTAGAGTACAACCACTTCAAGCTCGCAAATATCCTCTCTGGAAATATGCTGGCGACGAAGACGTAGATCGATTGTCGGTGAATTTGGAGGTCAAGGATTTAGAAAAACTTGTCCGAAAAATTTCATCTCTCAGCAAAAAAGATGCTGTCCCTTCTTCTTGCCGTGTGACGTGATGACCCACAAGTATAGGGGATCGCAACAGTCTTCGAGGGAAGTATTACCCAATTTATTGATTCGACACAAGGGGAGACAAAGAATAATTGAAAGCCTTAACATCGGAGTTGTCAATTCAGCTGCACCTGGAAACAGACTTGCTCGCAAGAGTTTATCAGTAGTAACAGTTTTATAGCAGTGAGCAGTAGTGAAATAACAGACAGCAGAGTAACAAAGACAGCAGTAGTGATTTTAGTAAACAAGCAGGATTAAAATATCGTAGGCACGGGGACGGATGACGGGCGTTGCATGGATGAGAGAAACTCATGTAACAATCATAGCAGGGCATTTGCGGATAATAATAAAACGGTATCCAAGTACTAATCAATCAATAGGCATGTGTTCCAATTATAGTCGTACGTGCTCGCAATGAGAAACTTGCACAACATCTTTTGTCCTACCAGCCGGTGGCAGCCGGGCCTCAAGGGAAACTACTCGGATATTAAGGTACTCCTTTTAATAGAGTACCGGAGCAAAGCATTAACACTCCGTGAACACATGTGATCCTCACATCGCTACCATTCCCTCCGGTTGTCCCGATTTCGTCACTTCGGGGCCATTGGTTCCGGACGGCGACATGTGTATACAACTTGCGAGTAAGATCATAAACAACGAATATCTTCATGAATCAATAACATGTTCAGATCTGAGATCATGGCACTCGGGCCCTAGTGACAAGCATTAAGCATAACAAGTTGCAACAATATCATAAAAGTAACATCTACGGATACTAGGCACTATGCCCTAACAATCTTATGCTATTACATGACCAATCTCATCCAATCCCTACCATCCCCTTCGGCCTACAGCGGGGGAATTACTCACACATGGATGGGGGAACATTGCTGGTTGATGGAGAGGCGTTGGCGGTGATGGCGGTGATGATCTCCTCCAATTCCCCGTCCCGGCGGAGTGCCAGAACGGAGACTTCTGGCTCCCGCGACGGAGTTTCGCGATGTGGCGGCGTTCTGGAGGGTTTCTGGCGACTTCGACTTCTCTCCGTGCGTTTTTAGGTCGAGGCGAATAAGTAGTCCGAAGGAGGGCGTCGGAGGCCAGCCGAGGGGGCGACACCATAGTGCCGCGCGGGCCCCCCTAGGCCGCGCCGCCTTATGGTGTGGGGCCCTCGGGCCTCCACTTGAATTGTCCTTCTGGCTCCGTCGCATTCCGGGAAAATAGGGCCTTCCGTCAAAATCCCGAGGTTTTTCCCGAAAGTTGGATTTCGCACAAAAACGAGACACCGAATCGCTTCGCCGAAAACAGCGTTAGTCCGTGTTAGTTGCATCCAAAATACACAAATTAGAGGCAAAACAATAGCAAAAGTGTTCGGGAAAGTAGATACGTTTTGGACGTATCATGACGCCGTTCAGCGCCGCCAATCCTCTTCCCAAGGTAATCTTTTGTCCATTTGTCTTGTTGTTGATGTGCTATCTTTTTGTTACTTGTTTCCTGATATCTCTCCCTGCTTTATTTTGCATAGGATCATCCAAAACTTGTCTCGCTTCCTCCTCTTCCTGAAGGTGGAGAAGTCGAAGAAAGGGCCATTATCACTGATGACAATCAAGAAGCTCCGTCTTTTGTGAATGATCTCGTGGATTCTCGAAAATCTGCGGGATCTTCCGAGGACACTACGTCGGTCCAATCTCCTCCTCCCGCTGTTTCTCCAAAAGGGAAAAGGAAGAGGAGTAACGCCGAAGATTCCGGCACTTCCAAAGCCGAAGAAGTTGATCCTTCACATCAGAAGGCAACTTATGATCCATATCTCGCATCCCTCGTCAGCTCGTAAGTCACCTTGATTTCCCCTTATTTCTGTAGTCGAAGTTTTTTATCTTATCTTTCTTTTTATGCTATTGATCCTCAATCGCAGTGATGACGAGGAAGAAGTACCAACTCGTGACGTGGCTCCTCGGACGAGCGCGTCACATACTTTGCTTGTATCGGAGACGGTAGTTGAAGGAGAAGAATCTTCGCCTCCTCAACAAAACGTCGTCACCACCACTCCTCCTTCAAGCCCCCTTGCTCCTTCACCAAAAAGGACAAGGGTTGAAACGATCATCGAGCCTGCCCCTCAATTGGGTAGCCCTTCTCAGGCGCTCTTGGATGATGTAAGTTTTTGACTTTCCTGCCAGTATCTATATTTCCTCTGTTTACTTCTTTTTGTGCCTTCATTTTTTCCTGTTACCGATATTTTCTTTCTCTATTCTTCTTTGACAGCCCATGATCAAAGAGCTTGTTCGCATTGGGTCCCAATTCATTGGGTACCGTGAATATGCCAGCAGGACTGAAGGTAACAACTTTTTGTTGTCATGGTTTCCGATCTTCTTGCTTCTATTTTTGTCGCAATTTTGATTGTTCTTTTCTATTTTGGCAGAAAAACTTGCAGAGGCCAACAGGCTTGCCGACACTCTTGCTCATAAATTGGAGCAAAGTGAAAAGGCTCGCCAGAAAGCCGAACTTGACGCTAGCCAAGCAAAACTGGAGGCTGATGAAGCCAAAGCAAAAGCTGCTAGTGTCGAGGAACTGCAAAAGAAACTTGAAGGCCACACAAGCTGCTCGTGAAAAGGGGATCCTCAAGCGCGTTAACACTCAGAATCGTCGCTTCCTCGGTAATTTTGTTGATCCCTTCTATTTTTCGTAAGACTTACTTTCCTTTATTTTTACTTGCTGTTGACTAATATGTTATTTCTTTGGCAGGTCAAACGAGCCAAGATTTTGATCTTGAGAATCCCACCAATGATCCTCTTCTTGACGCGTTGTCTTATCTGGAGTTTCACGGTCAAGAAATTCGCGAAGGCGTGGTAAACGCTGACGCAGGAATGTCGAAGTTGTTCCCCTACTTCTTCCCGAAGAAAGAGGAGCCTAAGACTTTCCTTGCTCTTGCCAAGGACTTCAATCCGTCGGAGGATCTTGGGCTGAAGATGCGCCAGGAAAACATGAAGGTTGCTGTCGAGAGCACTATTGCCCTGGTCGCCGATAGTCAACAAACTATTGACTGGTTGAAAGTAGGCGACACCGAGCAGATAGAACCATCAAGATGGAGGTCATTGATCAAGGCAGCCAAGCCCAACACGAAGAAAATCCTGGCCTATCTCGGGATCAAGCCATCTTCAACTCCTAGCTCATCAAGGCCGGAGGTCTAGTTGAATGCCTTCGCTTTTTCTTTTCTTTGTTTTCTCTATTCCTTTTGCCGTTGTCGCCATTTTAGCCTTGGCGACAATTATCCTGTTAGTCCCTCTGGAGAACTTCTTTTGTAATGTCCGTGTAAATTTCCTAGAAATTAATGAAATTCCTCTTCGTGCTTATCATTGATCCTGGGACTTTCTTTTCCGGTTAATATTTGATAATTACTCGACCAACCCTTGTTCTCGCCGCTGCTTCACCTGCATCTTCCTTCTCGAAGAAAGTACTAGTCGATGATAATCCCCTCGAAGGTTCGTCAAGCAAACATTTGTCGGAAGATTTGCAAGAACTTCGACAACAACTTCAATCCATGAAGAAACAAACTCTGGCAATGATGGAACAATCTCGGAAAGCATCTGAGCAAGAAAAACTTGCTCTCCAACAAGCCAAAGAGGCTACGGCTGCCAAGGATGCTCGTCGTATTGGAAGCAAAGGGAGCCACGACCCGAGAAAATAGTATGCTCGAGCTAATGCTGGAAGCTAGCACAGATATGTTAGGTACGTTTTTGCGATCTCATAATGCCTTCTCTTTATTTTGCTGTGCCTTCCTTCAAATTTCTTGCCTTGTCGCTTAATAGGCTCGGTTCTTGATGCTGCTGCCGAAGATCAAAGAGTGAACGAGAGAACGAATCTTCTTGTCAATCTTTCCCTTAACCATGGCTGTTTGTTCTGGGCCACTCCTGAACGAACCCAACAAATTGTTAGGTTCCAAGATCGTGCTTGCCAAGTGCGCGAATTTCTCGGTTTTTGCACGACAACATTAACCCTTGTTTATAGGACTTAATTTCCTCGAAATGAGGTTCCCAAAACTCTTCCTGAATTACTGGAGGTATTCAGAGATGCTCCCCGTATTCATAATTTTGTGCGAGCTCAACTCACTGCTGGAGCAAGGTTTGCCATGATTATGATCAATATTTGTCATCCAAAGTTAGACCTGACGAAGATTGTTGCTGATTGCCTGGCCAAGAAAACGCGGCGGAAAAATGATATTGACACAATCGATGATATGGTAGCTCCCGTGGCCGAGTCGATGATAGATGAGCTTCTTCGGATGGACTTAGAGTTCTTTATCAAGGGTTCTTATGCGGAACATAAAACAACCAGAGGCTTGTCCGTAGATAGTATCTTGGGATTTAACTGATTTGTACTATATTGGAAACCTTGTATCTCAAACTTTTTTGATTTCTTTTTTATTTCCGAAGAAATTTGTTGTATATTGCAAAAGTCCTCTATATTGTTGGAGCCCCCGAGCCTTTTGGGTAAAGGTTGTACTATTTTTTCCACCTTGAAGATTTTTCTCTGTTGTAATAGGATATCCTTGTTTTTTCATTGATGGATTGCCAATCTTCGAGTATCTTTGATATCGAAGTTCCATATTTTTATTGCGAGGTTCTTGGACCAAAGCGCTTAAGATATTTGACGTGTACACTATATTTATGATTGTTGGCTTCCGATTTTTATATTTGGCGAGGTATTAGTGTACCAAGGCGAAATATTTCAGTGAGTCTATATTGTATGTATTTTGAGACTTAGGCGTTGAGCCCCCGAGCGTGTCGAAAAATAAGAAGTATATCTCCACTATCTTTATTATATTGCAGCACCGCGAGCCCGCCTCATTAAAAACCTTTCCGGCCCCACTCGGTGCCCCGAAAAGGAAAAGAGTGCGTCTGAAAACTCGCGGGCGTTTTAGTACATTGTATTTTTACAGAGAAGGACTATATTTCGACTCTAGGCGTAGAACCGCCTGAGCTGCGCCACGTTCCAGGGGTTTTTCTCAGGGACCCCTGTCTTCTTGTCCTTGATCCTGTATGCTCCTCCGTCGATGACTTCCGTGACGATGTAAGGTCCCAACCATGGTGACTCAAGCTTCTCTGTACTTTGCTGGTTAAGTCGCAGGACCAAATCACCGACCTGAAAAGATCTTGGCCGTAATCGTCGACTGTGGTAGTTCTTCAAGTCTTGTTGGTACTTGGTAACCCGTGACAGTACTTCATCTCGAGCTTCATCAAGTGCGTCCATATCATCCTCCCGAACTTTTCGTGATGTTTCTTCGTCATACTCTGTTACTCTTGGAGAATCGTGCTCTATTTCAATTGGTAGTACGGCTTCAGCTCCGTGGACGAGAAAGAACGGGGTTTCTTGTGTCGCCGTATTTGGTGTTGTTCGGATGCTCCACAAAACGTTTGGCAGTTCTTCTGGCCAGGTGTGTAGAGCCTTTTCAAGCGGTCCTAGCTGACGTTTTTTAATGCCATTGCAGATGATGCCATTGGCTTTCTCGACTTGACCATTAGTTTGGGGGTGTGCGACTGACGCGAAGTGCAATTTGATGCCTACTTCCGCACAGTATGCCTTGAACTCCTTCGACGTGAAGTTGCTGCCATTGTCTGTGACGATGCTGTGAGGTACTCCAAATCGAAAAACGATGCTTTTCACGAACTTGATTGCTGATTGTGCGTCTGGTGAATTTATTGGCTTCGCTTCTACCCACTTGGTAAATTTGTCGACAGCAACTAACAGGTACTCGTATCCTCCTGGCGAAGCTTTGTGCAACTTGCCTACCATGTCGAGTCCCCACTGAGCAAAGGGCCATGACAATGGTATTGGCATAAGTTCTGCCGCCGGAGAGTGTGGTTTTGAGGCGAATCTATGGCACGCGTCGCAAGTTCGTACTATCTCTTTTGCATCCTCAATTGCTGTCAACCAGTAAAATCCTTCTCGAAAGACTTTGGCTGCAATAGCTCGACTGCTTGCGTGGTGACCACATATTCCTTCGTGCATATCTTTTAGGATTATTCTTCCTTCTTCTGGTGTGACACACCTTTGCAAGACGCCTGAAATACTTCGCTTATATAACTCCCCTTTGATCACTGTGAAAGCTTTGGATCGTCGAATAACTCGCCTCGCTTCAATTGGGTCGTCGGGTATTTCCTTCCTGAGGATATATGATACGTACGCTTGCATCCAAGGAACTTCTATCATCATCACAAGTTCTTGGTCCTCTTCGTCCTCCATGGTTTCTTTGGGAGACGCCGAAGTTTTTCCTTCTTTTGCTTTTTTCTGCACCTTCTTCGGCTTTGTTGATCTCTCCGCTATTTCTTCCCAAAACACGCCTGGCGGGATTGGGAGGCATTGTGACCCGATGTTTGCGAGGACGTCGGCTTCATCATTGCTCGGCCTATCGATATGATTTACCTCGCATCCATCAAACAGACTTCTCCAGCTCATTGTATACCTCCTTGTATGCTATCATGCTATCATTGACTGCATCACATTGGTTCATAACTTGCTGAGCCACAAATTGTGAGTCGCCAAAGATTTTTAGTCGAGTTGCACCGTGATGACCCACAAGTATAGGGGATCGCAACAGTCTTCGAGGGAAGTATTACCCAATTTATTGATTCGACACAAGGGGAGACAAAGAATACTTGAAAGCCTTAACCGCGGAGTTGTCAATTCGGCTGCACCTGGAAACAGACTTGCTCGCAAGAGTTTATCAGTAGTAACAGTTTTATAGGAGTAGCAGTAGTAAAATAACAGCAGCGGAGTAACAAAGACAGCAGTGGTGATTATAGTAAACAGCAGGATTAAAATACTGTAGGCACGGGGACGGATGACGGGCGTTGCATGGATGAGAGAAACTCATGTAACAATCATAGCAGGGCATTTGCAGATAATAATAAAACGGTATCCAAGTACTAATCAATCAATAGGCATGTGTTCCAATTATAGTCGTACGTGCTCGCAATGAGAAACTTGCACAACATCTTTTGTCCTACCAGCTCGGTGGCAGCCGGGCCTCAAGGGAAACTATCTGGATATTAAGGTACTCCTTTTAATAGAGTACCGGAGCAAAGCATTAACACTCCGTGAACACATGTGATCCTCACATCACTACCATCCCCTCCGGTTGTCCCGATTTCGTCACTTCGGGGCCATTGGTTCCGGACAGCGACATGTGTATACAACTTGCAGGTAAGATCATAAACAACGAATATCTTCATGAATCAATAACATGTTCAGATCTGAGATCATGGCACTCGGGCCCTAGTGACAAGCATTAAGCATAACAAGTTGCAACAATATCATAAAAGTAACATCTACGGATACTAGGCACTATGCCCTAACAATCTTATGCTATTACATGACCAATCTCATCCAATCCCTACCATCCCCTTCGGCCTACAGCGGGGGAATTACTCACACATGGATGGGGGAAACATTGCTGGTTGATGGAGAGGCGTTGGCGGTGATGGCGGTGATGATCTCCTCCAATTCCCCGTCCCGGCGGAGTGCCGGAACGGAGACTTCGGCTCCCGCGACGGAGTTTCGCGATGTGGCGGCGTTCTGGAGGGTTTCTGGCGACTTCGACTTCTCTCCGTGCGTTTTTAGGTCGAGGCGAATAAGTAGTCCGAAGGGGAGCGTCGGAGGCCAGCCGAGGGGGCCACACCACATGGCCGCGCGGGCCCCCCTCGGGCCTCGACTTCAATTGTCCTTCTGGCTCCGTCAGTATTCTGGGAAAATAGGCCCTTTCGTCAAAATCCCGAGGTTTTTCCTGGAAGTTGGATTTCTGCACAAAAACGAGACACTGTAACAGCTTCGTCTGAAAACAGCGTTAGTCCGTGTTAGTTGCATCCAAAATACACAAATTAGAGGCAAAACAATAGCAAAAGTGTTCGGGAAAGTAGATACGTTTTGGACGTATCAACTCCCCCAAGCTTAGCTTATTGCTTGTCCTCAAGCAATTCAGTTAACAACTGAGCGATAAAAGAACTTTCACGAACACATTTGTTCATATGATGTATATATTCTCATGATATGGCTAATACTTGAGCAGTTCATAATAAGGTACATGCAAATAAGATCATCTAACAGCTATGTCAATCATGAAGAGGTACCAACAATTAATAATAAACATCATGAATCATGTATATAAGCAGGATTGCAATGTTCATAAGAGAGTATGATAAAGTGGTATCTCGCTTGCTCGTATTTGATTGGCAAAACATAAATGCCCGGGCACCTCCGGAGTTCATAGAAAGACTAGAAGTAGTGATTGTCAAAGATAAAAGCATCAAAGTTATACCACAATCAATCATATTTTGAGACAAGCATATTATACTAAGAATGACAGCTTGTGCTCTCAAGAAAGTGCTCAAAGAAATAATGGAGACACAACATAAAAGTAAAAGATTGACCCTTCGCGAGAGGGAAGCAGGGATTAACATGCGCTAGAGCTTTTCATTTTTATAAAGACAGGAGTAAAATTATTTTGAGAGGTGTTTGTTGTTGTCAACGAATGGTAATGGGTACACCAACTACCTCGCCAACCGGACTTTCAAGAGCGGCTCCCATGAATTATTTGCATTTTTATGTGGCACTCCTTCCAACCTTTCTTACACAAACCATGGCTAACCGAATCCTCGGGTGCCTGCCAACAATCACATACCATGAAGGAGTGCCTTTTTACTTTAGTTTTATTATGATGATGACACTCCCCCCAACCTTGCTTACACAAGCCATGGCTAACCGAATCCTTCGGGTGCCGTCCAACAATCACAAACCATGGAGGAGTGTCTATTTAAGTTAATTAATTCGGAACTGGGAATCCCATTGCCAGCTCTTTTTGCAAAATTATTGGATAAGCGGATGTGCCACTATTCCATATGAGAGTCCGTCAAAAGTAAATGACAAGGTTGAAAGCTAAACACCACATACTTCCTCATGAGCTATGAAACATAAACACAAATTGAGAAGTATTTTGAAGATTTTAAAGGTAGCGCATGAGAATTTACTTGGAATGGTTTGAAATGCCATGCATAGGTATTTATGGTGGACACTCCGGAATAACTTGGTTTTCATGTGTTTGGAGGCACGAGCAGCGTTCCCGCTCAGTACAAGTGAAGGCTAGCAAAAGACTAGGGAGCGACAAATCAAGAGAGCAAGAATCGTCATAATCATGCTTGCGGCAAAATAAATTAATTGAGGCATAAAAGTGATACAAGAACTCGAAGCAATGTAAATCATTGAGGCTTAATTGACTTTTGTTCAGTCATATGCATGCGTGAGCATGTGCCAAGTCGATATAAATGAATTATTCAGAGGAGGATACCACAATGCCATACTTACTTATGAATAAAACAATGCAAGCAAACATCCATGACATGCTACTCATATTAATAAATTGGAGCTAAGAATGAGAGATCATGAACTACTAGACTTTCTCAAATAACATATACCTCACATGAACCAACTAAGCATGCTCACATGGATGAGTATATGTACAAAAATGAAAACAAATAGAGTTCATACCAGCCTCTCACCACAATCGGATTGTCGTAGATCGTCATTATTGCCTTTTCACTTGTGTAGCTTGGATAATATGAAATGAAAACCACGCTCCAGCCACCGAAGACCATTGAACTCATGATGAACTTTACAAACCAAAGAAGAACAGCAAATATTTTTGGTGTTTTCGAATTTAAGAACAAGAACGAAAGGAAACAAGCAAACAAAGCAAAATCTTTTTGGGTTTTCTTATAGCAAACTAGCAATAGCAAATAAAGCGAAACAAATGCAAGAAACCAAGATAAACAAATGGTGAAGAGAAACAACAGAAATATTTTTGGTCTTTTTGTGTTTTGGGAAAGAAACAAAGTGGAAACAAGGAATAGCAAACTAAAAGAAACACAGAAAAGCGAGATGGCAGAAATCTGCCAAAACCTGACAGCAGTACAGAAATCGATTTTTACAAAAATCTTACGTTGCTCATCTCGAAAAGTGTTCAACTAATGAAAGTTAGATAACAACCTGGGGAACCTGCACAAAAATTTGCAGCTCAAAATAACGTTCTGGCTGTGCGCACGAATATTTACGGTAACAGTCCAGAATCTGTTTTCAGGCAGCACTTCCCCAAATATCATCTTCCTCTCATTAGAAAACCACTCAAACAAACTAAACAAGTATATACAAGTATCCAGCAATCATAATATGCAAATAATGAGTGATGCCGGTATACCTCCCCCCAAGCTTAGGCTTTTGGCCTAAGTGGAGTTCAATCCCATCGATCCCATGAAGTAGCGCCTCCGTAGTATGACGAAGATGGATCGTATTCCGGGTATGTGCTAGAAGACGCACCGGGATGTGTGACGGTGTAATCATAGGAAGGCTCGACATCCTCGGAGTCATGCTGCTGGTGGAAATCTTGTATATTCATATGTTCATCCACCTCCTCCTTAGTGCACGACCATGATTGCCTGTCAATACCGAACAAACCTGGTTGGGGAAGAGGAATTTCTTTCTCATCCCCGTCAGAAAACAACATTCTATAGACCATATTATCTAAAGTAGAATCAGTAGTCACAAAATGATGACTCTTCATAGCGGCAATATCAAGTTTCCTAGGGGCCAATGGCACATCATTAGGATCAATAGGAAGATTTAGATATGTTAAAACGCGCAGTGCAATAGTTCCTCCAAAAATAGGTCCCCTGGTAGTCAGGCGGCGAGCAATAAGAGCACCAAGGTGATAGGATGTTTGACCGAGTAAGTGCAATATTCAGGAAAGCAAGATGGTAGCTAGAGATATTACTAGTGTTCTCCCTACCAAGAATGCTAGTAGCAATGTAATATGCAAAATACTTAATGGCGGGGAGTTGAATGTTCCTTATCTTGCCCCGCTGAATGGTGCGACAATCATCATCGGTAATCCCTCGATAGAGCTCCAACAAGTCCCGGGGGTTGTCATCAATCCTACTTGTTGTACCTGCAGGGACAATATCCAACGCACGACAAAAATCCTTCAATTGCATAGTAACAGGATTACCATAGATCCTGAATGCAACCGTTGGCTCATATTGTTTGTTGTTGAACTCGGAAACTCTCGACGAAAATTTTTGTGAGCATATAGTATTGCTCCCTTTCATCTCCCATATAGGTGGTTAACCCTGCCCTGTTGACAAGGGTTAAGAAATCCTCCAATATCCCTGCATTCCTTAGAAAATCATAGCATGGGAAAGTCGAAGCATTAGGAGGCCCGTTGTCCTCTTCGGGCGCGAAGCTAGGCGCGATGATGTCCTCGTTGTACGACCGCCTAATTTGGGTGGCGGTCCTAGAAGGCCTCCCGGTGCTTGGTTGTTCCCTTCTTGAACAATTCTCCAAATTTGAACTTCTTCATTTTCTGAAATTTTCAACAAACAATATAAAACTTGATTTGGTGACATATAATTGAGGAAAACTACCATAGGAACTTGCTAGAGTACTAATCATGCATCAAAACTAATTTCTACCAATTAGAACAAGCATGCAAGCTCACTAAACATGTTACCTACAGCAGCAAAATATTCAAGATATACTCAACCAAACAAAATTCTACTTGGATGGGTGGAGGAGTCACATACCAAGGAGCAAATGTGCCAAATTTCAGCAGAAATCTGAGATGAGCAAAGAGATCGAGGAATGCTGGAGTTCTTGAGCAAAAACGCGAGTGAGAGGAAATTGGTTCGAGTTTTTTCGGGAGAGAGAAGGTGCTCGGGAGAAAGAGATGACAAAGTGGGGCAAGGAGGGGCCCACACCACATGGTGGCGCGCCCACCTTGCCGGCCGCGCCGGCCTGTGGTGTGGCACCCTGTGGTGCCCCACAGGTCATCCTCCGGTGCTCCCAAGTGCCTCGTCGAAAAATAGGACCAACGGTGTAATTTTCGCGAATTTTTGAAAACTTTGAAAAATGCACATTTCTGGGTATTAAGTTTATTATTACTGGCCAGGAAAATTTTTGAAATCTCAAATCAACTAAGAAACTTTGCAAATTAAAAGTGCTACAGCAACTAAAGCAAGTGGAGGAAGAAAGAGATGTTGTTTACCTCCTCTATGCATATAAAAGGTATTTGTTAACAAGGTTGATCAAGTCTTGCCACCAAATAAATTTTATATAGCATATGAAGAAATAAACCTCAAATCAATCATGTTACCTTGAATTGTATTGATATGGATCCAATCACAAGAGTTTGATATTCTTCTTTAGGCTCATATATAGGGCAATCGATAGTTCCAACTTTGATAGTTCTCACATGAGAAATAGTATTAACTCCGCATGCTTTTTCAATCCTCTTGGGGAAATAGACGGTGTGTTCCTTATCATCAACATTGAAAGTAACCTTTCCTTTATTGGAATCAATAACAGCCCCTGCGGTGTTAAGAAAGGGTCTCCCAAGAATAATAGACATATTATCATCTTCAGGCATTTCCAACACAACAAAATCAGTTAATATCAAGCAGTTATTAGTAACTTGAACAGGCACATCCTCACATATACCAACAGGAATAGCAGTAGATTTATCAGCCATTTGCAAAGATATATCAGTAGGTATCAACTTATCTAAGTAAAGTCTCTTATAAAGAGAAAAAGGCATAACACTAACACCGGCGCCCAAGTCACATAGAGCAGTTTTAACATAATTATTCTTAATAGAACAAGGAATAGTAGGTATACCTGGGTCGCCCAACTTCTTTGGAACTTTGCCATTGAAAGAGTAATTAGCAAGCATAGTGGAAATTTCCTCATTGGGGATTTTCCTTTTGTTAGTAACAATATCTTTCATATACTTTGAATAAGGAGGCAATTTAATAGCATCAGTCAAAGGGATTTGCAAGAATAAAGGTTTCATCCAATCACAGAATTTATTATAGTGTTCCTTTTCCTTTGATTTTAATTTCTTAGCAGGAAAAGTGCGGTGACCCAGCGTACCACTGCATGGTGTAGTACACAAGTCGTTGACATAACACAAGTGAAACACCGTTCCACTCATATTACATCCCTCAGAGTGGTACAACAGAAACATATGCGAGTCCAAGGTATGTCTATAGAAGTACACACGAGCTGTTTACATAAGATCAACACAGCCTCTTACTTTACAGTGAGGTAAAACTTCAAATAAAGCTCCAGAAGAACGACTCGTAGTCTATCTTATTGCTAACTCAAGTTTAAGAGCTACT
>NW_025900622.1:0-80778 GCF_022539505.1 Lolium rigidum | reverse complement strand
GAACCCTAAACTGCAGGGGCATCAAATTCAAAGAGGGATCGAACCAGGGCATCACCGACGACGACGACATTTCGTCGAGCACGTTGTGCTCGCGCGGGAGAGGAAGAGGGAGGGGAGGGGAGAAAGCTCACCGACGACGACGGCAGTTGTGGAGGAGCTCACCGACGACGACGACAGGGGTGGAGGTCGCGGCGGCTCCTCCACCTTGACGCGGCGGCGGCTCCTCCACCTTGACGCGGCGGCGGCTCCTCCACTTTGACGCCGCGCCGGCCCCTCCTCCTCCACGCCGCAGTGGCTTGTGCTGCTGGTGGCGGGGATGGGTGGAGCGTGGCGGCATGCGGCCCTCGCGGAGGAAGGCGGCGGCGACGGCGACGGCAGCGCTCGCCGTGGAAGGCGGCGGCGCGGGGCAGTAGGGAGAGGGGAGAGAGTGGTATACGGGCGAGGGAGGGGTACGACATGATATAGGAGAAGTTATATCTGTGACGCACACACGCGAGTGCGCCACGGAACACGTTATTTACGTGGCGCACCGAAGCCGGTGCGCCACGGAATACGTTCACTTCGTGGCGCACCAAGTGCAGTGCGCCATAGAAAAAGTAAAACAAATGATTGGGCGTGACAGGGTGTGGGCCCCACCAAGTTTTTGTGGCGCATGGTTCCCTGGTGCGCCACAAAATTAAGCCATTTCTGTGGCGCACCGTTCCTGGTGGGCCACAAAATAACTTTTTGTGGCGCATTTTTAGTGGTGCGCCACAGAACTAAGCTCCACCTATAAGCATTTCCCTACAAGTGAGATAACAAGAACTCGGGGTCCTAGATTTAAGGAAACACAAGCGAGCCGTCATAAAATGATCAGCTGACCCACTGATGCCTCCGCTAACAAATATTAACAAGTAACCATGATACCCTCAACAAATATATCCATAAACCATGTGTCATGATTCCGCACTGATAACCCGATAAAATTGCGGTAACGGTAACGAGATATAAACAGCACTAGCATGCATTACGACTCGCAAGGCAGACCCGATAACCAAACAACAGCTGTAGGAGGTTGGTGGAGGCAATATAGGCTGCTTGAGGTAACAAGTGGAAGGGACACGTGACAAGAACGCAACTTAAGGATAGCATAAAGGAGAAGGAAAAATAAAATAGGTGAGCGACTCATGCAGAGACAGGAGTTTAGAAAATGCTTGCCTGTTAACGGTTGCCGAGAAACATCCGGAGAATTTATCGTATCTCACAACACCACTTCGTGATCCTATCCGGGAAGAAGCAAATACTAAAACACACAACGTATGCAAGTCTTACTTCTACGGATAAAGAAGATCCGATGATATGCATGACATGACAACGATGGTGCAATGCAACTTATCCAATTAATCGGAGTCAAAACCCCGGTCAAACAAATTAGAGTTGAAGTTGCATTTCTACCGACAAAGTTAAGTGTTCATTAGCATGGCATAACATGGCAAGGGTGAGCTATTTCAATATTAAACGGAGCGGGAAATCCTTAGTCGGTATCCGAAATACTCCGCATATATGTGAGGTGAGCATGCATAACTATCAACGCATGACATGATGCGAGATGCAGGCATATGGATGGCATATTCATGTTCCTTGCATTTTTCTGAACAATTTTCATATAAACTAGTTTGCATTTCAAATTACAGATTTACATACTGGGCTGCCACAGGATTTGAGCATAGGATCTAGTATTTGATCGATAGTTAACAAGGAACGAACCAGATATACTATGTTACTGATGTTGATAGAATACGGCCGCGAGACTTCTTGAACCCATCCATGATCGAGACGACCACGGTGGCCGGCCGGGGAGCAAAGATCGGACGGCGTGGATCCGGCTGCCAACGAAGCAGAGACACACAGGAGGATTAAAAAGATGGTCAATTTGCATCAACCAAGATTTGACCCTGGAATCTCACGGTAGTGTGAGAAGCCACTAACCACTGAATTGTAGATCAGATCATGTCAACACAAAGGATCGCTGTTCAAGTTAAGACTTAGACTGCCTTGCAGAACATGGACGAAGATGAACTAGCGAAGATGGGCTTCAGCTGGGCAGAGAAAAACAAACGGTAAATTACAGTCGTTAATTTCCGTCCATCTAACGGCCCAAATAGATTCATACCACGGTCCAAAACTGGAGAGGTATGTATCGAGGAAGATCCTATATGAATTGAACAATAAGAAATAGTGTTTGCCCGAACACTCGACTATATATCTTGCCTTGGGAAAGCAACTGCGCCTATCCTTGCACAAAACAAACAACTACCCTTACTAACCAATGGAAGCAGGAGACCCCGTTATGTTACATACCTCTGGAAATTTTCGCTCCTCAGAAAAATAAAGTGAATACGGGCCTGGCCTAATAGACGAGCCCAGCCCAATAGACTGGTCCAGCCCAAGCCCAAGATCTGCCGATCATAGCGGGTAAGATCTCGATCCCTTGTTTCTTCCGCCATGCTCCTGCGGGAGGTTCCCCGGCCGCCGCTATCTCTCCATTCCCCAACTCCGGCGCCACCGCCCCGCCGACCCCTTCCCCAATGGCGGAGTTCTGTACCTTACGGTCAACATCATCGACCGGTGCCTCTCGATGCAGCCATAGGTACTAGACCTTCGGAGGGAGCTGCAGCTTCGTAGGTGTGTCGGCCCTGCTAATCGCCTGCAAGCACGAGGAGATCTGGGCTCCATAGGTACTAGACTTAAGAATTTCGATTAAAATGCACTTTCAACTGTCCACTGAGTTCATGTTCTGATCAAATTTCTGTACACTTAATCAGGAGGTCAACGATTTCATCTTTATATCAGATAGTGCCTATACTAGAGAGCAGATACTAAGGATGAAGAAGGCGATTTTGAACAGGCTATAGTGGAACCTGACCGTTCCTATACCATATGTCTTCCTTTTGCGCTTTACAAAGGCAATGTATTCATCTGGTTCGAAGAAGTATAAGGAGTTAATCATCAAATACGCCACAATAAGTAAATTCAGATGTACTCGCACTGGAAGATTGAATACATCATAAAGTGAGTTTGTGTAATGCAGAAGTTTCTGTTGTTGATTATGCAAATGGAGAACATGGTGTTCTTCTTCGCTGAGTTGGCTCTGGTACAGTACTCGCTGGTGCTGTCCAAGTGCTCCATGGTTGTTCCTGTTGCTGTCTACATGCTTGTAAAGTGAAGGAGAAGGTAATCCTAGGTTCTATTTGTCCTACCTAAACATGAAGACATGCTACATGCAATTCTCTGAAACTAATGGACAAAGTAAAATGTCCTGAACTTGATACTCAGGTTTAGGTCCTGAACCATATGTCCAAAAGACTAGTACACTGCTTCACTAACAGCTGCAATGGTTGGTTATAGTTTTCTTAATTTAGATTGTTGAATTATTTGTAAATGATGTCTACATGGTTCTCTGTAAGTTAAAAAAAAAAATCTCGAATATGTCAACGAGAGAATCCGTCTCGTGTTTCAGTCGTCATGGATCGCCTGCCATAGATGACTCTGATCTGCCAGAGCTCCAATGTGCTTGCCATGAACCGGCAATGCGACGCATCTATTACACAGAAAATGACGTACGTTTGTGCTTTCTAAAATGCAATGTGCCAGAGGTGATCTTTCTTTTGTGTTCATATAGTATTGTGTAATATTTCTAACACAATTTTTAATTTCGTTGCACTAACTTTTTTGGTCTGCTGATACTAATGTATGTAGGATGTAGTTTGTCAATCCGGGAGGACCTTCTCAAGAAGTATGCTAAAGAGATGGTAAACTATTGCACAATGGCTTCAAGCAATAGTCTACAAGATGCATTGGCTTCATCGGTCCACCTTTTGAATGAGAAGGAACACCAAATTTAGCAATTAGAGATGAAATTTGACTCTATATGTAGAGAACTGTGAGCACATAACTAATAAAATATTTGTATCAAAGTTTAAATCTTGTATGTGCCACCATTGTTGGGGCGCTAGTAGATGATTTTTCTTAGGTCTCAAATGGCACATCGGGAGTTTTGCTTTGTTACTACCAGAGAAAGAAAGGTAGCTGCAGCTGAACAGAACAAAGCATACAAGTAGCAGACCCAGATAGTCAAACAATACTTGATGGAAGTGAGGCATTTCAGATTTAAATTTTGGAGCTAACATGCAAATCCAATCCACACACCAAAATTTTAAGCAAACTGAAGTTTCATACGTGATCAGGATCAGCGGACTCTAGCTTGCCAAGTTAACTGCTAGCAAATGGCTAGACTTGCACAACTAGATTGCTTGACTAAGTACTAGCAGACTTGCACGAAAATCTTGAACAGTCTGAGTACAACTCAAATAAAAATACACCACCATCAATCTGCCCTAATGACTGGACCAGAACATACTCATCAAAAGTTCATAACAACGCTCATGCTCACACTGATATGACAATTTACATCATCAAGATTTTTCTAATTGAGAACAATATCTAATGCTCGCGCTGATGGGGTTGCGGTGTCCCTGCCATCGCCTTCCGTCAGTCCCGATGGCGCGCCACCGGCAGCGACACCTTCTCCTCCTACAGATCATGAGAAAGTTTCAAACTTGCAGTTTCATATGACAAAATATATACTAGATTATCTACCATCGATTAGTTGTAAACTATCAAATAAACTGCACATATGCAAATGTCACTCTTGCACCATTATCCTGCCTTATTTATGTACACGACATCACCTTCAGATTTCTGGGTAGATTAAAATGTAAGTATTTAGAGCCTCATTTGGCTGGTTTGGCCAGTGCATTTGTTCAGGAACGTCATACAGGCCAGATTAAAATGTAAGGTTCACATTGCACGTCAACAATGACTTATCATCAGGACCTCGACATGCTCAAGACCCAACAGCCTCCTGAGCAGCTCCAGATTCTCCTCCACATCTATCTCACCAAAAGGAAGCTTCAGATTTAGAGCCCAGGAACTAACATTCCTTGCTTCAGATATAAAGCCCGGGAACCAACATTCCTTGCTTCAGATTTAGAGCCCTGGAACCAACATTCCTTGCTTCATCTTTTTTTAACCCGATCAGTTGTTGCATCCATCTGTTTCCAGCAAATCAAACACACAAATTTGAGCATTAAGAATAGTAGTAATATATACTTGAGCATCAAGCAGTTGCAAAATTTTCACTTTAAATTCCTTACCAGCTACCACTTCTTTCTTTCGTGCACTTAGTTTTTTCTTCAGCATCATATCTAGTGAGAACATAATGTATACAAGGGCCTGGTAGGATGGTACTGAAGTGAGTAATTAGAATGGATACCTGGGTTAGGTTGATCATTGATTTGCAGAATTAAGTGACAGAACACATCAGTAAATGCAACTAAAACTAAAAGAGATGACGGTCATATCATCTGCATACACCAATGGCTTTTGGGGGTTTTCACGTGTACTGGCTGTGTCATCGACATTGATAAATTGTTCAAATATCAAGCTGTTTCATCTATAAAAAAACTGATTGCAGACAATTCAAAGCAGAGTCAGAGCATCATGTTGCACGAGCAATCTCCATACATGAATGATACCCGGGGTCACTTGCTGAATAAGGGCTCATCCAATTGGGTGCTCATATCTGCTAGGAAATTAGAATTAGTATGACCACTACATTCAGTAACACACCTGGAAGTAAACCACAAATCGAACAGGGCGTCGAGTGGTGTGCTGTCAAGGCGGCTTGTGCAGGAGAGGGGTTCGGCGACGTCGCTGGTGGTCCACGGACGGGGCCTCCGGTGTGGAGGAGGCAACGAATGTTGCGAGCTCGCGACGGAGTGCTTGGGCGGGTGGCCACGTGTGACGTGCAGGCGTCATGATCGTCCGTGTGGGCAGCAGGCGTGGGCTAGATGGAGGCGGCGGCGTGGTGGCTGGCTGATGTGGAGGCCGCGGCGTGCTCGCTGGAGGCGGCGGTGGTGGCTGGTGGATATGGAGGCGGAGGTGTGCTCGCTGTCGCTGGAGACGGCGTGGGGATTTGCTAGGGCTGCATTGCTTCGGCAATTCATGGGCCTTGCATGGCCTGATACTATTATTTTCCCTTTTTAGTTGGGGATTTGCTCTCTTGCTGGACCTGCCGGGCCTAATGTTCTTCACTTAATCTGAACCGTCTATTCAATTCATACCTCTCTCTAATTCTGAGTGGTAAAAGGTACTGTAAAAGTAGCCTTTCACTTTGGCTGGGTAGATACCAACACGGAACGATCAATAGGAGACCAGCTGGTCTACTGCATCGATGTTTAACAAGTATAGGAACAGATGGACTTGTCGCTACCTGCATGGCCACGCGACAGGGACGCGAAGAACTTGAACGAGTATGGGCACGTCCGGGACGAGCTGCAGCCGAGCGAAGCGGTTAGAAACGAAGACGCCCGGTCCATGACGAGACCCCCAGATGCGTGGCTTGGATGCTGGCACCGCGGACGGTGGCGGACTTGCTCGCTGTCGTGCTGTTCGGCTTGGAGACGAGAGGCGCTGCGAGGACGACGTGCAAGACGGCGCGGTGACGGACGTGGACACAGGAGCTCGACGACGACCAGGAGGAGGCCGAGCTTGGCGCGGGCGGAGCGGCGGAGCCTGCAGCACTCGGAGGACGGCGAACTTGAGGTGGTGCTGAGCCGGGCGACGCGGAGCTTGGCCGATGCGCGAGGACGTAGAGCAACGCGGACGGCCGAGATAGACGACTCGCGGGCGAGGACGGCGAGGCGCCGACGACGTGCACACAGCGCAAGCCGCCGGAGTCCAGAGCGCGTGGGAGAGGCTGTGCTGCGAGCAGAGGCCAAACGAGAGAGTGGCGGCGGGTACCGGAAGGAATAGGCGAACTAGGGTTGCAGGATAGGGAGGCAAGGATTTTATAGCTGAGAGCCGGAGAACCTCGTCCGTCCCATCACATGACAGCGACCTGCGAAGCCACTGATGTGCTGCCGTACACAAGCAGGAAGAAGGACGTGAGAAGAGGCTTTCGGTGCAGATGTTAGGCTGTAGGCTGAACACAAAAGGGGCAAGGGAGGAAGATGGATTGGGCCTACGAAGTTGCTTCTCTTCATCTCTTTTCCCTTCTGATTTTTCTTATGTGTTCTTTTTCTTTGTCTTGCTGAATTCTTTTAGATGAGGGAGGGAGAGTTTAGTTGGGAGAAAATAAATAAAGATGGTTTTATAAAACCATAAGAGAATAAAGCATCAAAATAAATTTATTTGAAAATAAATTTTATTTTGTCAAAACCATGTATATGATGCATGCATGATGCTATGACTTTGCAACGATGCGGAAAAGCAAGCAACAGGGAAAATTCTATTGTTAGGGTTTTTTCGGGTCCTTACACCAACTGTGTGTTTGGCGCCTGCCAATATTTCGGCATGGGATTGGTACCCAGTAGCCCTCAGACCTAGCCTGACGGTATGGGGTGGTGTAGTTCTTGTTGTGGACTGCCTGCCGATGTGATTCGGCCTGGGAGTGGTAACCCCTGTAAACCTCATATCGCATGACTAATACACATAAGATCTATGTATAATTCTGATCCGGGGGTCCTACACTATACCCGTAACATCAACTTATCCCGTGAACTTGATTATCTCCAGCGATATCGGCCCTCTCCTATAGAAGATAACAGATCCAAGTGTACGCATTATGGGTAAAGTGAAGGTAAAATATTCGAGGTGGTCTCGGTCTCCTAGCTCGCCAACAACGAGGAAGTTGGCACCACAACTTCTCCCCCGAGCTCTCCTTGGAATGCACGGGGTGTGAGTGGGACGCAAGTGGGTCGAGAAGTTATGACTGCACCTTCTCCTCCAGGCTTCCAAGGATCGAAAGAGGAAGGCGGTGTGTGGGGGGGGGGGGGTGGTACAAGTGAAGTCGTACTACATGCCTTCCGCCACTCCGCCTCGCCCCCTCGTAGATGCTTGCCCTTTTTGGAGAATTTTGAGAGGCTTGCCTTATTACTAAAGAAGGAACCAACTTTTCGCCTGACCAGTGAGGCTTCATACACATGCAAAGTTAGATGCGTGTGGAACAGACGTAATTTTTAACTTGCACTCATCCATCACTTTCTCTCGGCCGCCAATTTTTGAGGACTAGTAAATGGCACATGCTTTGTATTTGGATAAATTTAGATTTCCAATATTATTATATAAAATTTATGTTTTAAATGTTGTTCAAACATTCAGTAAACTACTACCTCCATTCCAAAATTTAAGGTTTATATTTTTAGAAAGTCAAACTATGTCAAATTTAACTAAGTTTTTTCCAAAAATCATTGACATAAAATACAAATTTAATATCACTAGATGGATAATATATTTTCATATGGTATCTACAAAATATCTTATTTTTTGATAGATTCTGCTAAAGGTTTGATCAAAATTTAATAAGTTTGATCAAAATTTAATTGGTTTGACTTTACAAAAAAATAAGCCTTATCTTTAGGATGGAAGTAGTAATAACTAAGCGCATCTTCAACGGGGCGACACAAACGGACGCTAAGCAACCGTTTGCGTCCGCGGGGTCGAAAAATTCGTCGGGTCCCTGCTCCAGCGGGGCGACCCAAAGTGACCGGGCCGTCCGTGCACCCGCAAAGGTGGCCCAAATATGCGCCTCGGATGCGTCTCTGCGGACGGCTGCATGGACGCGCAAAGTGCCTGCTCGCGTCTGGCGGACGTTTCGTTGGGCCGCCTGCCAGCGACCCTGGCTCGATGCGTCTTCTCAGGCGTGCCAGCGACTGGTGCCGCTGCGTCGCTTCAGCAGTCTGTGCTACATTAATGGCGATACCTCGCATGATGTGCGGCCGTCTCCCACCTCTGCAAATGCAGTAATGGCGATGCCACGCATCATGCGGCCTTCGGCTGCCTCCGGACTATATAAAGATGGCCTTCGGCTGCCTCCGGACTATATAAAGATGGCGCACGCTCTTCTTCCTCATCCACTTCTCCACACAAACCCTAGTCGCCACAAGCTCCACCATAGCGCCGTCTAGCTCTTCCTACGATGCAGCCAGCCCCGGGAGGAAGTCCATGGCGGGTCCTGGTGGCTGGCGAGGCGGTCGAGACCGCGGGCCTGGGTGCCCCCAGGGGCGGGGCTGCCGAGGTGGAGCAGCTACGGCCCCACGGTCACCTTCGCCTGCATCGTCCTCGTCTTCTCAGGAGGAGCGCTGCTTCGAGTTCATCATCCGCATCTACAATGACCCACTCGCATCAAGCGGCTCCCGCACAAGTTCATCGAGTTCGTCGATGGCGTCGAGCCGATCCAGTTGCAGCTACGGGAGGCCAGCTGCAACTTCTACCGGTGACCTGTTGAGGTCTTGTTCGACGGGCAGGGCAAGATGTACCTGCACACGGGGAGGGACAAGTTCGCTCGCGACCTCGCGCTCGAGCCCGGCAGCCTGCTCACCTTCCTCTACGAGGGGGAAGGCGAGATGATCGTCAAGGTGTTCGACGACACAGCCTGCCGCAGGCACTACCACACCGGCGAGTCCGGCTCGGACACCAATAGTTAAAACTGTTAGAGTGTTCTTCCTTTGCAGCAAATATGGCCACAAGCCAATTGAAGCCACTAGTAGCGGTTTCTGGATGTTCTTCCTCGAAAGAACCAACAAGGCTATAATTACCGGGGATTTTCCAGTTTGGGTGATTAAGTGTACCCACGAGTGTTCTTTCTTCTCAGCGAATAAACGGAACCAACACTAGTTTTTTTTTAACTGGGAGAGCATGATATATTACCCGGACTGCACAGCAAAATCGCTGGCAACCAACCGACGGGCAAAACTAGGGACATGTCCATTCCAAAGAATATGTGGAACATGCACCAGTTTTGCCCCATACATCGCAATAGCGTTTGCAACTGAGTTACACTCCCGTGGGCTAAAAGAGAAAGTAAAAGAGCTAAAGTTTGATACAGCAAAAGACTTGATCGCTTTGAATAGAGCACCATTGGCAGCACGATCAAACACATTCCCATTGACGCCGAGCACAAGGACCTGAGCATCAGACTCAACCCAGATATCCGACAAACCCCAATCCGCCGCCGCCTGGATCGCCTTCAACACAGCGATAGCCTCCGGATGGAGAGCATCACTCGCATTATCGATTCTGCCAGCAGCAGCTCCCAGAACAGCACCATTACAGTCCCTGATCACATACCCCCATCCTCTCAGGTTCGAGGCCGCAAAGAAGCTGCCATTAGTATTCACTTTGATCACTCCTTTATCAGGCGGTTTCCATTTTTGGTTCAACTGGGGCTTTTTATGAGACGGAACAACACAGAATTGGGTATACTCCAGGGCATTCCTCACAGCATTGATCACCACAGTATCAACATCTAACTTGATACCCTCAGCATTGATTTTATTCCTGTGTTTCCACCATTCCCGTAGCAAGGCCACACATTTAATCTTGTCCCCTTGCTCAAGCTTAAGGATAGAATGTACCAGCTCTTTGGGGCCAGTGCAAGACAGAAGCTTATCCCTCACCTTCCCAAGCGCCATCCTCCTCCACACTTGTTTCACCCCTTTGCACCTCAGTAGAACATGGGCACCATCATCATTAAGACGGTGGCAAACTTGGCACAGGGGATCCAGGTCAACCCCCCTTCTTGCGATATTCCACCTGTGAGGTAGACTATCATGAGCAACTCGCCAAAGAAATTGACGCACATTCGGAGGGCAGGGGCAGGACCAAATGTCCAGCCAATTAAGTTGATCACTTCCCATGTCAGTGACAGTGTTAGAGGCATTACCCTTTGGGTCCAGCATGAGTCAGTGCAGTTTGTAGGCCGAGCAGACTGAAAACTGACCCTTCGAGTCAAGTCTCCAAGCCCAGCAGTCATTTGTCTCCAAGCACAGCGGGATATTCAGCACCTGATCAGCATCGGCAGGCCACAGGCACTCCTTCACCAGATCCTCATCCCAGCCGCCATTTGTGGTGTCAATGAGATCAGAGGCCTTGTCAATAATGAGGTTACCCCTTCTGGAAATAACGTACGGACTGGCCTCCCTTGGGATCCAAGGGTCCGCCCACACGTTGATAGTGGCTCCATTCCCCACTCTTTTTATGACTCCCACTTTCAACAGTTGAATTCCTTTGAGAATGCTACGCCAAGTATAAGACATGCCCACAATTGGCTCAGCCTGCAATACACAAGAATCTGGGAAATATTTAGCCTTCAACACTCTAGCACAGAGAGAACTGGGTTCAGTGAGAAGCCTCCATCCCTGTTTCGCCAGCATAGCAATGTTGAAAGAATGTAGATCTTTGAAGCCTAGCCCACCCACATTTTTAGACCGGGAAAGCTTTTCCCAACTCAACCAGTGGATTTTATTTTCCTCCTCCTGCTGCGCCCACCAAAACCGACAGACCATTGAGCTAGCTTGGTCACACAGTCCCTTTGTGATGTCAAAACAGGACATAGCAAAGACCGGGATAAACTGGGCGCAGGCTTTAATCAGTACCTCCTTCCCCATCTTTGATAGCCATTTCTCCATCCAACCAGAGATTTTTTTCCAGATCCTATCCTTGAGATAGGCAAAAGTTTTTGACTTTGATTTGCCAACATGCACCGGGAGCCCCAGATATCTATCACTGTGAGCTTCAGCTGTGATTCCCAATGCTTCCATCATCCTCTTCTTGTCCCTCTCTTTAGTATTCTTGCTAAACACAATTCCAGATTTATCTATGTTTACAGTTTGACCCGAGCAACACTCATAAAGCTCCAGAATATTCTTCAAATGGCTTGCACTTTCCTCCGTCACGGTAAGCAGGATCAAGGAGTCATCAGCAAACAACAAGTGGTTGAAGCTTGGGGCATTGTCCGCCACCCTCACCCCGGCGAGACGACCATCTGCATCAGCTGCATTAAGGAGGCGGGAGAAAGCCTCACCACAAATGAGGAACAGGTAAGGAGAGATGGGGTCTCCTTGCCTAATACCCCTACTAGGAGTAACTTCCTCTGTCAGGCTACCATTTAATTTGAATCTATACTTCACAGAAGTACAACATTTCATGATCAGGGCTACCCAACGATTAGAGAAACCCAGCTTTCACATCATCTGCTCCAGAAACGGCCACTCCACACGGTCATAGGCTTTACTCATGTCTAACTTGAGAGCAGCCACACCCACAGCACCTATTCTCTTGGTTCTCATATAGTGAGTAGCTTCATAAGCAAGCAGAATGTTGTCCGTGATTAATTTTCCGGGAACAAATGCGCTTTGGTTTGGCGAAATGATCTCATCCAGAATGGTCTTGAGTCTAGCCGCCAGGATTTTGGAGATCAACTTGAAGACAACGTTACACAAACTGATCGGCCTCAGATGCTTCATTTCTTCTGGGGAGTTAATTTTGGGGATGAGGGTCACCCAGGTTTCATTCCAGCTATCTGGTAATTCAGCCCCGTTAAGCACCGCGAGCACCTCCTTCACAACATGAGGACCAACGACCTCCCGTTCTTCTTGTAGAAAAAGGAAGGCATTCCATCCGGACCAGGGGCTTTTAGATCCCCAATATCCTCCAACGCAGCCACAATTTCAGCCTCAGTGAACTCCTTCATCAGGTCATTGTTCATCTCCTCCGTCACTCTAGGCTCCACATCGGACAGAAGCTCCTCCATTCGGTCTCCTGCATGAGAAGTGAAGAGAGTTTGGAAATAGTTAGTAATCACCGCCGCCATCTCCCCCTCTCCCTCCACCACCATCCCACTCTCATTTTTTAATTTTTTGATCCTGTTGTGCCTTTTCCTCTCCGAGGCGTAGCTGTGGAAGTATTTTGAGTTTCGGTCCCCTTTTGTAAGCCAGTTGACATGGGCTCTTTGCTTCCAAAACAGGTCCAGCTGTTCTTCCAGCTTATCAAGCTTGAAACGGAGCATATGCTCCTTATTCACCATCTCCTCCGTAGGCATTTTCCTTCTACACCACTCAAGTTCTTTCTTTGTCTTTGCAATGCGCTTTTCCAGATTACCCAAGGAGCTTTTCTTCCAATCTTGCAGGTCAGCAGCAACCCCCTTAATAGCATCCATCACCTTTCCTCCTCGCCCAATCGCCTCCCTCTCCCATGCATTCCTGATCACCTCCTTGCAATTTTCCTCCCCCATCCACGCCGCCTCAAACCGGAAGGGCCGTTCGCCCCCTCCCCCACACCCTTCCCTCCTGTCTTCATCAATTTCAACCACAACTAGCCTATGGTCCGAGTGCCTTGGTTCCTCATTGATCACTCTGAAATCACAGAAGCGGTCGCACCACCCCTCCGAAGCCACAGCTCTATCAAGTCTTTCCTTTATGTATGTCTTGTGGTCCCGGCTGTTGTTCCTCCAGGTGAAAGCATCACCCACGAACCCCAAGTCATGCAACTCACACACTTCCAGGGCTTCTTTAAAGTTGTCCATGCAGGATTGGGGCCGAGCCGCCCCTCCTACCTTTTCCCAACTGAAAAGGATTTCATTGAAGTCACCTACACACAGCCATGGGATATCATAGTGATGTTTGATAGTCCTCAAGAGCTTCCAGGTTTCTTCCTTCTTCTCGGATTTAGACTCACCGTAGATCCCAGTGAATCTCCACTTGAACCCATCACTTTCAATTATTTCAGCATCGATGTGATACCTCGACTTTAAGCCAGCTTTTAGGTTCACAGAGTTTCTCAGAACAGCACCAGGCCACCACTCTGCCCGTCGCTATCCTTTGCCACCATGTTCGGTAGTCCTAACTTCCACCTCAGCCACTCCAGTCTTTTCCCATCCATCTTTGTTTCAGAAATAAACAACACATCGGGGTTTACCTTCTTCTGGAAGTCCAGAAGACCACGAATGGTCGGGCCGTTCCCCAACCCCCGACCATTCCAAGCTGCGATCCTCATTGATCCATGCAGGGCTGTATTGACAGCCCCACCTCAGTGTTTTGGTTTGCCTTCTCATCACTCTTTGCTTTCTTGCCTTTTTTATGCTGGTCATTTTCCTCCACCTCCATTGGCATTGCACCCCTTTTTTCACCCACTTTCACCATCAGAGTTCCCTGTTTGTCCACCTCCTTCATGCTTCCCCGCACCCTCTCTCTCTTCTGAAATTTGAGCTTGTACCGCCCCTCCTGCCCCACCTGGTTATTCGCCACCTTGTTATCCTCCACCACCCCGCTGCTGGCACTCCCTAAGCTTTGTCCCTATGTTGTATTATTAATGACCATATTTCTATTATTCAGATTCACCATCGCTCTATCATGCGCCTCTTCCCTTTGTTGGATACCACTCCGGTCCTCCCCTCCCTTTAGAGCCAGCTCAGAGATTCCTATCCCCCCTTCCTCAAAGGTCAGCTTCTTTTGAGTGCCCGCTGGGTTGAGTTCCTTCTGAATCTTCATAGGGCTCGTCACCTCTCCAGTTTTGTCGGCAGGGCCGTTGTTATCCCCCTTAGAGCTTGCATCTTTTCGTCACGTTGGACCGTCACTCCCTGAGCCTCCGCTCCTGTTGCCAAAGCTAAAACCACGCTGGGGTCTTTGGTTAGAGTTCCCTTCCCAAGACAACCTCTCCCCCTGACCTACTTTCCTCTGAATCTGGGCACGCAGCCATCTACCATACTGATGTCTCTCTCCCCTCTGCACCCTGATGGAGCACTCCTCATCTTCATGCCCAATGATCCCGCATGTGTAGCAGAACTCCGGGAGGTATTCGTATTCAAACGGGCACCACTTATCCGGGATGTTCTCCCCCATTCTCACCATTATGCCTCTCAGCAATGGCACAATGATCTTCAGTTTAACTTTCACTCTCAAGAATTCCCCCACTGCATGGCCATCATCCCCGGTTTCCACACTCAAGAATTCTCCCACAGCATCCCCCACCGCCTCCCCCGTATCTCTATTCATCCGCGCCAGGGGCAGCTTGAGCACACGGATCCAGATTGGAATAACATCAAACACATAGTCGTCCCTTGCTTTATTCGGGTCAAACTCCGCCATAACAACTAGATCATTGTTAGATTTCCACGGCCCATTTTCCAGCGCCTTGCGCTTCCGCGAGGGTTGCAGGAAAGTAAATAATAAAACATTGGAGCCTACATCCTTACACTTTAGTCCCTTGATTGGACACCAGATTCTTCCCAGGGTGGTTTTCAGCCCCTCCACATTGGCTGGCCGCTCCGACAGCACCTTCCCCACTGCTTTTGCTTCTTCCTCCTGCATTGATCCTGAGAGCCAGCCCAGCTCCACACCTCTGAATTCCGCCTCCGAGAGCATGAGATTCTGCAGCAACCCCTCCACTTTCTCCATCTTTCTCCACCCCCGAGCCACCCCCACAGCTGCTGCGTTGCAAACGGGCTTTGTACGACCACAGAGCACTGGCGCTGTGGAAGGCTTATGGTGGGTAGGACAGGGGACCGGGCGGAGAGGAAGACTAGGGCGACGAGGGCCTCCACCAGCACCCGCAGCAGCCAGGGCGGGGAGGGCGCTCCGACGGAGAGGGGCGGCGGGGGTCTCCACCAGCACCCGCAGCGGCCAGGGCCAGGAGGGAGCTCCGGTGGAGAAGGGCGGCGGGGTGCGGCGGCTGCAGACACAGGGAAACCTAAAATCGCCGATCCGGAAAACACAGGCCGTCACCTAAGGACGGACGCAACAGACAGAATACAAACTTATGCCCGTTCTAGTTAGGTTTCCTCATTTTGCAATGTTCTAGTTTGTGTCAACCATGGTTCAAACTATGTATTAGTTCGTGTAAAACCATGTTCCCAATTATGTATTAGTTCGTGTAAAACCATGTTCCCAATATGTATTAGTTTGTGTAACATTTGGAACTATGTTTATAAATGGAGAAGAGAAAAAAAAGTAGAAAAAAAATACGTCGCCCCACCGGAGCAAACCCTAGTCGCAAACGGACACGCGAACAAAAATGGTCATTTTCATGTCCGCCAGATGACGCAAACTAACGCACGAACAATTTGGACATCTAAAATGCGTGGCCCATCTGGAAATGCCCTAAGCAGCCCTTGGAAATCAAAAAGGTTGCAAAGAAATGCTATTTGACTCCCATGGTGCAGAGAAGTTATTTTGCTCCCAACATAAATTTTCGTCATTACTTATAAAAATGTGTTCTTCAATTTAAATAATTACATTCATATTTTCTCACAACAAAACAATGACATATGGCAGTGTAAAAAACACCAAAAATACATATTTTATATCATATTTTTGTACATCACGTAAACAGCAAATAATTGGCCATTTCTATTTTTTCTTATGTTCTATTCAACTTATGAACAACTTATGAACCAAGAAAAAATTTTACGTGACGTAGAAATCATTCACTGCTGTAAAGATAGAGGGTGGGTAACTATTCTGCACCCAGGAGGTCAAATAGCCACCCAGGAGGTCAAATAGCACGACTCTATAAAACCCGAGAGTTGACAACAAAATGGTTTTCAGACACTGCAAACAGAACTGAACAAACATTCGACTCTTAAACAACACCAAAGTTCCAAAATTAGGCAATAGAACAGGACGTATCCAGCACTAGGAGTAGGTATATGACAAGCACAAATGTAGAGCAGGGTAAGTGAAGACTAACAGCAAACACTACCAACTCAGATGTGCTGTTTCAGCACCACCCCACCAATATATATGTAACATCAGATCCTCATTTCTGCTTCACTGCTGATGCATGATACTGCTCCAGTTCAGCATCAAGATCTGCAGCAGACGCCTGCACACGGTTGCGACCATGCCCTCTTGCTCTCCCCTGTCCCTGCCCACCACCGCCTTGGACAGTGTTTCCAGGACGACCACTACCTCGAGAAATTCCTCTTTGGCCAGCACCGCCCTGACCACTGCCTCCAGGACAACCATTACCATGAAATGGCCCTCTCGGGCCTCCTCTTTGAGGCAGACTGCAAAGAGTACCAAAGTGATGAGCGTGTGGTGTAAAACATGTAGTATCTTGGAAGAGCATGCGGAACAATAAAACTGGTTTTACATTCACTACAGAAAATGCTTGCAGACAGCAAAGTCGGTCCCAAATACAAGCAGGCAGGGCTATGGGAAGTTGTTGCCATATGGTGTCTCACAACAAAAGAATGCCTTTCGTAATATTACAGGCTGTGCTGTGCATGTTAATAATCTGTAAAATGTACAACTCGGTCAGTATCTACAGACATGGATGGAATCAGTTTGCTAATCTGATGATAATGAGCAACAACCACTACTCCACAATTAGCATTTTGTGCCTTTTCTATGAGGTCAAAAACTCTGGCTTCTGGCTTTTGGACTAGCTATATCAAACTCTCTTCAGGAAAGTCATTAAATCCATTCGTCTAGCAGCATATAGGTCAACTTTCTAGAATAGTGTTTCATGAAGTCCACTCGTGAATCAAGAGCACATTTGTTACAATATGTGCACCCATAACCCTGCTTTCGGCTGTAAGAGGTCAGAGAAACGCTAGCAGACCCTCTAAAACCTGTAAAAAAAATAGAGGCTGAATGCTGTTGCACAGAGTCCGATCCTGTAAACTGCGCCTGGATGTTGTTTCCATGCAGGATCCACTTGTCGGTGAGGTGAGACGAACGATTCTGTTTTATTTCCTATTACCTTTCCCACCTTTATCCTTTCCCCACTATCTTTTTGGCTGCGAGCTCCTCCCGTTCCAGCGCCAGCCCGCCACCTGCGAGCATCACCCACAGCAGCACGCACGTCCGCCACGAGCAATTCCCCTTCCCCTTTCCCAGTATCTTTTTTGCTGCGAGGGCTTCTCCTTCCCAGCCAGCCAGCAAATGTCACCTTCTCCTCCCCCTACTTCCTAACTGCCTCCCCTTTCTGACCAGCCCTGCTGCTGCTTCTACTCCCGGGCCCTCCCGACTGCAGAATCAGAAATGTCCCTCCCGCTCTTCCTGCCCTGTCAATTTCCTGGATACAGCTTACTCCATACGAGAATGTTTGCCTGTATATTTACAGGAGGGGCTGTTTTCAGACGATCCTCTAAAATTATACTCCCTCCAATCAGGAAAACATGTCGAACTGTTCATTTTGCAAAAACAACCTTCCGTCTTTTACTTTGATTAACCCGCAATCCACAATCTTCGCTCGTCAGATCTCAACCGGCAAGCGCAGCCCGCATTCGACCCCCTACGCTCTTCTCCACTCACTTTCTCTTCTCCCCTCCACCTTCCGTCAGCAGCTAACCCTCCACAAAAGAACCGACTTTTTGCTCTATGAGCCGACGAAGAATCAGCGGATCTGGCGTCGGCCCGCCCTCTGGTCGTTGCGAGGCCAGACGCGCCAGATCCGATGGTCGCGAGGCCAGACGCGCCAGATCCGGTCGTCGCGAGGCCAGGCGGGCCAGATCCGGTGGTCGCGATGCCAGAAGGAAGCAGCGAGCCAGCGACCTTCCTCGCCATGGCGGACCCGTATGACATCGGTAGGGAGCCCAAGCAGCAGCTGAAGCCGGCGCTCGAGATGGAGACTCTATTCCGGGAAGCACACACGGCGAGAAGGAGCAAGCAGCCGACCAACCTCGTCGGAGCCTACTCCAGCCCGCCCTTCTCACTCGTCTCGGCCACTTGTGGCTGCTGCGGAGCCCCGCGCCCTCTCTCCTCTCAGCTTCCCTCCGTGCTCGAGATGGAGTTTGGTAGAACAAGTACAGGGAACTGGTGGCGACTACAGGAGGAATGACTTGATTTTTCTGATTTCACAAGGACTTTATTGTAAAACGTACTTATACAACCGGCCCGACACTTTTTTCGAACCGGAGGGAGTAGTTATAGAGATTGGCAGTTTTCTACACTCCTATATAATGGAGCAGTTTTGAACTGAGACTAAAGCATCAATTTCAGCCGTTGGTCTCTTAAATCCAACAGTTGAGAACGACCGGATTCGCCACAAACAGTAAATGGCATATGTCTCCACAATATTCTAGAACAGTCTTCGTTACTCGCGTAGCGTGCTCCTCCCCTGGAAAAGAGGCTCACGGGTGATACTTCGTGGGCCAATGTTGCAACATGAGTAGAGCAGAGCAGGGAGGCGTGGGAACAGGACATGGTCAAGGTGTAGCCGGACGGAGAGCGACGTGGTCGCCGATAGCTCGGCAAGGAGCGGCTGCGCACGAGTCGTGCTGTAGCAGGCGCACGCGGGCAGGCCGAGTGGAACTCGCTGGAAGGACATGGTGCCGCGCGGAACCGATTAGAACAGAGCGGTGGCGCGGGATGGTGGCGAGGCTCCCATGGCAACGGTGCTTGGGCGAGGAGGCGAACCAGGGGAGGTATGTGGCGAGCTCAGCCGAGCTGAGTAGGGTGCGGGCGCGGGAGGCGGAGGTCAAGCGGTGGACGTCAGGCTCCCATTGAGGGCGTCCAACACGGTGACGACGAGCGGGCGGGATGAGAAAGCCGCAGGGAAAGGAGAGGGAGCCGGGCGGCATGCTGGTTGTGCTGGAGAGAGGTTTTTGCTCCTAATCTTGTCCACCTTCTGCTAATCCAGGATTCCCATCACACGTCCTTCCTCCTCAAAGGATCTTCTTTGTTCCGCCCCAGGACCTCGAACCACCGCTGAGCGCTGACCACGCCGCCATTATCTCCCGTGGTGCAAACACCGTCCCGGTGAGCAACTGCGCCTCACATTGTCAACCAGACGACGCCTTCCTCTCTTCGAGCCCCACAGCCCCACTATGTTCCACCAGTTCCGATCAGGAGATGGCAGCGGAGGCAATCGCTGTTGTAGCAGGGATGGCAGACTTTCTGCCGCGCCGCCGATCAAGGTCGAGTTCAAGCTGGTGAGTAGTTGTTTTGCCTGTATGTGCAAACGATTACGACCAACGTACACCTTCTTGTAATTGCTTGCCTTCCTTCAACGTATTCAATCAGGGTGGTTGTAGATGTAAACGATTTTGTTCCTCACTTTTACCAGCACTTATCTTCTTGGATTCCGATTACTGATGATTGACTCAGTCAGATGCAGGTATGCGCTGTTCTTGTGCAAATTGCCGAATGCAGGAAACGAAGTTTCTTTATTGAGCGAATAGGATCTGGTTAGCGGTCATTAGTCATTACTGCTCATTTTTTCATCTCAGATTGGAATTAGCAGGAAGTGCTTTCTGGAATGTCCTTCGCTGGTGAGCACCAATTTGTTTGATCTTCTGGTTACTACCCAAAGAATTCTGATTTTACGATTTCAGATTCTGCTGCAATCAAGTGATAATACAAACTTTCAAATTGCAAGCTTAATAGGATAGGATCGAGCTTAGAAGTCGTTTGGTATCCATCATTTGGGCTTGGAATCCTGGAATTCATTTTGGAATTCCATAGGTGGACTGTTTGGTTGCCACGGAATTGGGCCGTCATTTCATTTAGGAAATCCAGCAAAATGACGCTATGGGTAAACACAATTCCGAGCTGAGACCTGCCATTTGCGTTTCTCTATGGAAGCTATTTACAAATTCAATATTAAATTCTGCTATCATTTGCAATTCCTGTGGCAACCAAACAAGTGTCCATTTCTGAAATTACAATGTAAATGTATTCATTTCAAAATGCTACAAACGAAATGAAAGCCTGGCTTCCAAACGACTTCTTATATATATTGCTCGGTGAAACGTGTGTTGCACTGTGCGGAGTGAGTAGTTTGTGAACATGTGTATCCCACGGTATGATTGCTGCACCCTCATGGAGCTCTCACAGACGTTTGGATTTTCGGCCGTCCGATCGAGCTGACGTGGCGCGATCTCGGCCGGCCGTTCCGTCCAGGGCGCGAGGCCCTCGCGCGAACCCACGTTTTATCCATGGGTCGCGAAAAGCCCCGCTCGGCCCGATCTCTCGCTAGCCCTCCACCAATCGCCACGCCCCCAATCACTCCCCAATCCCCACTCCTCTGCCCGTCTCCTCCCCTTCCTCTCCCCTCGCGCCCGCATCCCCGCCGCCGCACGCCTCTCTCCCTCTCCTTCTCTCCCCGCACCGCCGGTTGAGAGCGGGAGCGGCGCTGCCGCAAGTGGAACACGTCGCGAGCGCCGAGGAGAGGCGCCGCCGGTGGAGCGCGGGGGAGAGGCACCGCCGGTGGAGTGCGTCGCGGGCGTGGTAGCGGCGCCGCCGGTGGAGCTCGTCGCGGGCGCGGGAGCGGCGACGCTGGTAGAGCGTGCTGCGAGCGCGTGGGGGTGGCACTGCCGGTGGAGCACGGGCCGCCGATGCGGTTTTCCATTCTTCTTCGTCACCAACGCTGCAGCAAGGGCGAGACGACGAGGTCGCAGAGGCCGCCCGACCTGGAGAAGGGACCAGGAGGCGGGGATCTACTGCAGCGAGAGAAGGAGGAAGTGCCTCGACCTCCGCTACTCTGCCTCTGATTCCCACTAGGTTCATCTCTCTCTCTCTCTCTCTCGATTCCCTTCTTCCTCATGAACGAATTTGGTGAAATTATTGTGTGATTGGTTAGGAAAGGAGATGCAAGGAAGGTCTTGATTTTGCACAGATTGTCCGTGTCCTCAGGTATCCTCTACGACCACTTTATTTTCTCAAATTTGGCTACAGGATATCCCATGTATGTACAATACTCTCTCCATTATGTGGCTTGCCTATGCAAACTATCATTGCTATATAGATGAATCATTCCTGACAAAATAATTTTGTGTTATGTTTGAGACAGGCATCAGATGACAACTCTAAGATATAAATGTCCATTCTCCTAACATAGGTGCATTCTTTCAGTACAGGTCAGTAAAAAGATCATATGTTGTAGTAGCTTGACCGTGTCACACCATGTGAGTTAGTGTCTGACCTCATGAGACATGTGCTTTATTTTTACCTTGTCACATCGCGTGAGACAGGAGGAGGAGCACAAGCCTCTGCGGCATTGCTGGGCCGCGACCATGAAAGATGTGATCTCCTGCTCTGTGTCTGCTGCACCGCGGTGAGCTGAGGTGAGCCGACCGCATAAGTATCCTTATTTCTGTGTTGACAATGTTCATTGTTGCCTTTTGGCGAAAATATTGAGAATGAAGCAGCACTTGTGATGATTTTTTAATTGGTCTTTTATAATTCTGCAACTCTAAATATTATGAATTTTGTGTTTTATGGTTAAGCATAAGTTGATTCGGCACACTGTATTAGTGATTGCGTTATGAAAATCTGGATCCTGGTACCATGTTTGTTGGTCTTTTATAATTCTGCAACTCTAAATATTATGCATTTTGTGTTTTATGGTTAAGCATAAGTTGATTCGGCACACTGTATTAGTGATTGCGTTATGAAAATCTGGATCCTGGTACAATGTTTGTTGGTCTTTTATAAATCTGCAACTCTAAGTACTATGAATTTTGTGTTTTATGGTTAGGCTGGAATAGGTTGATTCGGCACACTGTGTATTAGTGATTGCATTATGAAAATCTGCATCCTGGTACCAAAAGGTTATAAAGGATGCACCAAAACAGTTATATGCATAAATTTTAGCTTTATTTGTCCTAATTTTCAGGCCCTCGCAGCTTTTTAATTGCTTTACCGCCTATAGAAAAGCAACCTCAAATGGAAGTGACCTACAAAACATGTTGGAACTATTGATACGACAAGTACTGTAAGTTGAATTGTAAACTATTTTTATGGAGTGACATTTGTAGCTTATAATCCAGATAGACATTGCAGCCAATTAACCAAGTAGGTTGTCAAGCTTGTGCTTGATGGGGCCTATCTGGTTGTTGTGTCCAGTTTAATCCTACCTATCCACCGGTTGCATAAAACATTCAGTGATGGACCTTTTAGTTCCTCTCTATCCTATTTGCTCTCTAGCTGTCCCATATACCGCAGTTCTAAAATTCTAGCCTTAAAGTAAGATGGTGGAGACAGCAGGAGGTGGGCATTTGCATAGGAAAGAATTGGTTTGATTAACTCAACAAGTAATTTTTGGTATATATTTGACTTTCTTCTCTTATATCTTTGGGTTTTCAAGTTCTGTGTTTTGGGTATAGGTACAAGATCATGTGATAGACTAAATAAATATTGTGCCTAATGGCTCGGTTATTTTTCTCTTTTTCCTTATCTTCTATCAATACCGAGCTTTACATTACTTTCGGGCTTTGGTGCACATGTGAATAAGCCCATCTACCTTAGTTTCTTTCGACACTGGCATATCTTAGATTTTACAAAATTTTGGCATGTTAGAAATATCAAGGGCATTATTTGATACAATATTGTGGGATATATAGCTATCTCTTATATGCCAAGGGCCCCTATTGTAATTTCTTACTACCTTTTTGTGTTGTTTAAATCAGGGCGAACATTTGTTGTAAGTTGTTGGCACTGAGGCTGGTTTATGTTTCTTGCCCATGCATACACTACAGTGCAGGTTTATACTTTTGGATTTTTTATTTGCTTGTTTGTTCTATTTCGTGAATTGGTTGAGCTGATTTCTTTGTGGCATCGTTGTGGCATCGCTACTGTCTGCATTCGTGGTGATTTCTTTTTTATTTGACATATGTTCTTTGTGTCCTATATTCCTTTATGACGATTCTTTCTATTATTTTGTCTCTGGATTGTTCTTAATTACCGGTCGCTACCACCGTGAGCTGAACACCATGGACTTGCCATTGACAACATCGGCCACCAAAGTCTCTTTCTCTTTGACTGACTACAACATTGAGTTTCCAAGTAAGCTGCAACCAGTACCATACTACCATGTTTGTTCAGTAGATATTGGATAAACAAGTAGTTACACTGCACACCTTTAATCTTTGATCAGTTTGCGCTTTGCATGTATCCTTTTTTGTCCTATTTAATATTGAGATCTTTTAATTTCTTGCCGTTTTCAAAGATCCTTTCTTAACATAAGGTAACAGCAGAGTTTTAGCATTTTTCGAGGTTTTAATGCCAAACAAGACTATCTAAAAGTTATTTTGACACTGGTTTATCATTCCAGTCATATTTGCAGTGATTTCGTTAGGTGAAGCACTACTTTCCTCTATTCCCATTTAATTGGCTAATCCAGATTTTTTGTGTTCTTTTCAGTTTTGTTACCAGGAATTGCAGCTGGGCCATAAAGGACAAAAGCTTGAGCAAAAAACAATGTCTGCGGGGACTAATCAAGATGTGTGAGTAAATTACTATCAGGTGACCGGCTTCCTATGTGGTTTCTTCTTGCTATGTGCCATCGTGTAATTATACACGATATGCCCGCATGTGTAGTCATAATTGTTGTGAGATTTTTTCAGTTCTTTTATTCAGAATCATTGGTTCATGTGGTTTACGACTTCTTTGAAACCGTCTAAGATGCTTCCTTTTTTTCTTCTATATGCACATATTATTATTTGCTTGAGCTCCAATTTTGGATGATCAGTGACACCAAGTCACTGTCTCATCATGATTCAGTTTGCTATTTCATGATCTTATTAGGAACCTTCTTGCGTTTGATCTCCCTGCATTTTGTTGAAAATTATCTTTTGACTACTCAATCTTTGTTTCAGGTCCTTATGGATGATATTAGTGTTCGTTGCAAAAGGTAAACCTTTAGTAGGCGCCATGTCCTTACTGACCTTTATAGTCATCTCAACAGACCAGCCTTCAAGATTCAGGTAAAGAAGGTGAATGGTGTTTTGGTTGGGAACCTGCAGCGTTTGTTCTTAGATGATGAGCCAGAAATGTTCAGGAGGCAAAGCTTACCACATCTTAGATCCTGAAGCAACACAGGATTCCATCGCCCATGTCAAATGAACTTTGGTGAGACTGAGGCATTATGCACTTACTGACACATTTTTGCAGGCGTAACTACACATTTTCCTAAGGAAAAGACAGATGTGGTAGGCCAAGGACTACCTGGAGTATCCACCTGTTGCAGCGGCTCCTATTTGGCTGACTCAATTTTGACAGAGGAAGAAGGGGATTCATCTACTAATAAGAACCCAAGTTCTTCAGCCTGAGATGTAACACTATTATTCTTCGCTCCCCAAATTATTTTTCATCCTTTCTTAGTTACCATGAGAGCTGCAGGATCGACCCGTGTTGAGTTCAGATATGTATCATCGCAAAAGCAAATGATTTTCATGAGTCAGAGAGTCCTTTATTCGTCATGTAAATTTTTTGGATGATGGAGACGGATTTATAGAAAGTTTTAGTAGCAAATGGAAACATGAGTGAGTCTCCTTCTGCAAGGTGTGTTCAATGTTCAAACATTTTTTTGTTATATCTGTTCCATGTTCTTAATAGTCTATCTAATTCGATTTATATTTTCTTTGTGCCATGACTTTTAAAAGCCATGCTGCAATGATGCACATTATGTAGTTGGTGATTTTAGGTTCCTTCCTTCCTTGCTTTCGCTGCTCTCAGCAGAATCAACAACTGTTAGTTGCTATAATATATTTTCCACCTATTTCCATGGTTGTATATAACTGTTTGTTTTCTCTGTTTGTAATTTATTATTGCAATTCGCTGCGTTTTCTATAACCTAAGAAAGTAAAAAGGTTCAATATCATTCCCACGTACACAATCTCACGGGATCGTGCGCCAAGGCGCACATAAAAATCTAGTATATGTGTGTTTCTGATTGATGAAGAGGCCATTTGGTGTAATGCACTTAAACCCTATATCGCAAAAAAATCTGGCTCACATTAACTAAAAAATAGCATTATATAGAGTACGAACAATGTTGAATATCGATGGTTTGATATAGATCGGCAAATCCTAAGATTCCATTGCGGAAAGAAAAGAGGCTCTCCCATTCCCACCTGATACGTCAAAAGCAATTGACTAATAAGGGGAACCTCGAATTCGATTGATTATGTCACTCCGCAGAATCTGTTTCAGTACAATAGATTATAATTTCATGTCTAGCATCTCTAGATGATTCTATTGTTAGCCTTTAGCAGCATGAACATTATGCACGGACCTCAAAATACACTTCTCCATCATTCTACAATATATCTTCTATGCTTAAAATATTCTCACTTTCTTTTTCTTAATAGAACAATCATTGTTTATAAATCTATAGTTGTTTTGAGACTACATATTTATAAATGGTCATTCATGTTTCGCATACAAAGGTCAAAGCAGGGTACTTAATTATGAGACATCTTTCAACTAATATGTCGTACTTTCATTACTGAGCCCTCACGTGCAAGGCATGTGCATCTTACTAGTTTAGATAATAATGAGGTGATTTAGAGGAAAAATCCTGATATTTGAACTGAAAAATTCAATGTCAACCTGGAAAATATGTTTTCCTTCGATTTTCCAAAAATAATTGAGTTTTAACTATTACTTTTCCCGATTATACACGATTTTCCTATATTTGTTAAATTAAGTTGCTGACATGGCAAGGTGTTGAAGTACAAAAGTGAAGACACCTGTCGTCTCTGTCAGCATAAATCCATTTAGGAAACAGGTCATAACATTAAAGATAGTAATTCTTCTTACCAAGGTGCACAAATCCTAAAGCAACACCTATAGCAGTGTAGTCGTTAATTATGCACAGGTTTTTAGTTAGCTCTAGCATTTTTGGTACTAGTTAACGGTACATGCTTCGCATGTTCAGATGAATGCCTAGTATTTAGTGCTATTTTTTAAGCAAGATGCATAGGTTAACATACTCACACATCCGCGAGTAGTTTGTGTACATGCCTAGATATGATAATTTCACGAAATATCTCAAGGTAAACGTGTATAAATATTACTTCCTCCATTTTAAAATGATTTAATTTCTAGGACTGTCGGAAGACAAACAACTTTAAGTTTGTCCGAATCTATAGGAGAATATATCAATGTCTAAAAAGACAATCTAGTTTCTAGAATTTTGAAAACTATATTTAGTACTACAGATTTGAAATCATAGATATTTACGTATTTTTCTACAAATCTGGCCCCCTTCGATTTTTTTTACTTAGGACAAACCTAAAACTTCAATTTTTTATTGAATAAATTAAATTGTAAGCATTTAATTTTAAATATGATAAATGGAGTTATTCCACTTACTAATAAATGATAATTGTGGGAAGCATAACTTTATAAAAATGTGAGAAATATGAATAACCTGCTTCTGGCTTTCCAAAACAAAAATAATACTCCAATATGGAGGTTGTTCATCGATATAAATCAAAGAACTATTTGAACTTTGATTGCTTAGATTTGTGCACATGAAAATTATTTGTAAAATGTAGGAAAAATCACATTCCAATATTAGTAAGATAGATTTATAAGAGAAAATAGAAGCTGATCCATGTAATTACGAATGATTTTCTCAGAATTTCCGTTTCTCATAATTAATTATTTATGTGCCTTTACAGTGGCTGCCTGCCTTTCTTGTCTCGATCATGCTGGTTGGTAGCTTGATGAAAACAATGTTTCTAGCGGGTCGCTAGCTAGTGCTGCATGGACACTCTCGTGTGAGAGCTAGAAAATTCCAAAGAGCGCACGCGAATGTACAAGTATTCAGAGTGGTGGCACTAGCTTGGTATTGAGGCAACGCCGGAATCCCTCAGCCTCGCCGGCTGTTAAAAAGTCTATCCTGTGTAACCCACAAACTATATGATTGTCTATTTTACTTTCTCATTCTCATTCTTCCCACAGCCATCTCTTCAATTCATACATCATGGCCCACAAAGTTGTTTCAGGCATGCACACATCTTTTTTCAGAGAAGGGCACGCGATGGTTCTAGGGCAATGCCAAACAGGCAGTGTACTGTTCACAGCAAATCCGGCTGCCGTAGGCAATTAGATTTAGCCGTCGAACGGTTAGGATTCATGCTCAAAGCATAGTTTAAAACTGCTACATTATATAGGGGTATAGATAAATCTTTCCACTTATGTAATCATTGACCCTTTCAATGCAACAACATTTTTTTCTTTGTTTTACTTTTTACCCATGTCCATGGTTGACCTAAGATGTACCACAACATTCTCTGTTTCTCATTTTACGATATCGATTGAAGCCAATTGAAGAGCTGCAGAATCACCGTATGCACAGATGGGGAAAATTTTAAGCTATAAATCAGCTAGGCCTTGTTTGGTACTAGTGTTTTAGTGGGGATTAGTGGGGATAATACTCTAGAGTATTGGGTGAATCACTTTTGTCACCCAATCCCCACAAAACCCCAACCCCAATCCACTAGGTAGGGGTAGAGTATTGGGGATTAAAAAAATTACACTAAAATTTGGGGAAAAGTGGGGATAAGTGAGGATTAAACTCGCTCATACTCTAGCACCAAACATGTATTGGGGATAAGTGGGGATTTGAAGTTTGGAGCGGATTATCCCCGCTAATCCCCACTAAAACTCTAGTACCAAACAAGCCCTTACAGAGTGGAAACTGTGTCTGGTTAACGGGACACCTTTGTTAGGAGTAATCTTATCAATGTAGTTGGCTAGTATAAGGAGCTAGCTTAGTCGTGAAGTATCCATGTTATGTAGAGAAAACTCTAGAATGGGGAATGTTCTAGAGTGAGATAGTTAGGAGTAGTATGAAATATCTAGAGTTTGTAGAGTATTCTAAAAGTATGGTGTAGGGTTTGTATTGTGCCATATGGCAACAATCCAAGGGGTCATGTACAAGCATAAATAGGGGTAGCACCCTTCCCATGTAACTAAGCTTGGTACACTTGAGATATCTAACAAACATTTCTACTAGTAGCAGCCTTATGTGTACATGCGTGTGAAACACAAGCTTCCTAATAGTATAATCCATGTGTGTGTGTGCGAAGCACATGAAGAGAGAGAGCTATGAGTGTGAAGCTCATATCTTCAGATAGAGAGAGATAGTCCGGAGGAGAACTAGTAGATAGCCTAGACCCAACCGTTGGTATCAGAGCCTCAAGATCCGAGGCGGTAGCGGCGGACTCCATGCGAGGTGGAGTACAATGGCACAAGGTGGAGCTCACCGGTGGTGTCACTCCGCTAGCAGCTAGCGGTGCAATGCCACAAGAAGGAGATGGCAGTGATACGACAGTGTAATGGTGTCGCCAGGCGGCGCCGGCGATGCAATGCCGCTAGGTGCCAATAGCGGTGCGGCGATGCCATCGTCATTATGGAGAGTTGGTGCGAAGCCAACAAAATGCTTCGGCGTGAAGATGCGGCAAGACAGCGTGGTGAAGGCGCTGTGAGGGCGTTATCAGCAACAAGATGGCGGTTGTGGTATGATGTCATTGTCGTCATGGAGAGAGTTGGTGTGAAGCCAACAAATGTTGCAGTGTGATGTTACGGCAAGATGTCGTGGGGACCGGCAATATAAGAGTGTCTTTCCATGACAAGATGAAATCGGAGTGTGCACATGCGGTAGTGTGATACCATCGTTGTAGAGGGCGTCGGTGTGAGGCCAACCACTACCGTGTGATGCCATTGTCTCTAGAAAAGTTGGTGTGAAGCCAATGACGGTGTTGTGATGCCATTCTGAAGTGGAAGAGTAAGTGTGAGGCCGTTACAAGATAAAGTGCATGGTCCAGGTGATTTGGATTAGGGGATATAGTTGATATGACAAGATTACGTGGGAGATTGTTAGGAGTAATCTTGTCAATGTAGTTGCTTAGTAGGAGATAGTTTAGTCATGAAATATCCAGGTTATGTAGAGAGAACTCTAGAATGGGGAATGTTCTAGAGTGAGATAGTTAGGAGTAGTATGAAATATCTAGAGTTTGTAGAGTATTCTAGGAGTATGGTGTATGGTTTGGATTGTGCCACATGGAAACAATCCAATGGGCCATGTACAAGCATAAATAGGGGTAGCACCCTTTCCATGTAACTAAGCTTGGTAGACTTGTGATATCTAACAAAGCTTCCTACTAGTAGAAGCCTTATGTGTATGTTTGTGTGAAGCACAAGCTTCCTAATAGTATAAACCATGTGTGTGTACGTGTGTGTGAAGCACATCAAGAGAAAGAGCTGTGAGTGTGAAGCTCATATCTTCAGATAGAGATAGTCCGTCGTAGAGCTAGTAGATAGGCTAGCCCCAACAACGTTGAGCTACAAAACAATCCTTGGCTTTGCATTTGTCAGCAGCAAACCAAAGCCCTATAATACAGGGCTGCAATCATCACCGGATTATTGAAAAAAATGGACTGGACAACTTAATTTTGTGAATACTATCTTGCAGCTGCACTAGGAGCACACCTACTCACTATGGCTACATGATCACTGAGAACAGGTGATGTAGCCCCTCCAAAGGTCAAGACTAAACCAAGACCAACTAGTCTCCCAAGTGGACAGATGACGCAAGCACGCACCAATGCACTTCAACAAGAGGTGAACTCGCTCCTTACCATGCTTGATCTAACCTCCCTTTGAATGGCTTGCTACTTCATCAGAATGCATTATGTGTAATTAGGTTCATTGTTCAAGAATTCAGCCGAATCACCGATTAAATGACCAGTTAATCGCTACTTAGTGGCTGAGCCGATAAATGCTGATTACCCAATTAATCGGCCGATTAACTGGCGAATTGGTCGATTAATCGCTATTCAGTGGCCGAGCGAGCCGTTACCACTTAACGAATTCCTGAACAATGATTAGGTACATCTAAGAGGAAAACCCCCAAGGAAGCCAAGCCATCAAGGGAGGAGAAAACGAGGAAAGGAAGAACTAGAGCAAACCGGCGCCAGAACCGGCAGCGCCGGACCCTGCGCCGGAACCATTCCGGTCCGCCGGAACCAGACCGGTTTCGCCAGAACTGCTTACAGTAACACGTTCCAGTAAACCGGAACCTCCACCGGTCCTCTCGCCGAAACTGTTCCGGCACACAGTCCGGCTGTGCCGGTTTTAACACCGGAACTCGTCGATTCCTACGACTCAAACTGTGATTCTGCCTTGTAATCTAGGGTTAGACTAAGATTTGAGTTTATGCTTGAGCTTTGTCCCATCTACTACTAGGACCCCCAAACCCTATGTATCAAAAGCCTACTCCTGTGGATCCAACTTGGTTCATGAATGATTCTAATGTTCCCACTCTCATTCATGCTCTTGAGTTTGCTATCCATCACCAATCTTTCACTCCATGGATTCTACCTTTGAATCTCTCCATGGGTTGACTCTATTGGCTTAGTCTAACCAACTAAGGGAGTTCAAATCAGGTTTGTATTGGGTTGGTGTGGCTGTGTTTGCTTTTGGATTTTGTTCTCCCCCATCTCCTCATCCCCCACCTTGGGTCAATTTCGTGAGATTGGGCCAACCCCTTAACCTTAGGTCACATCAACAGGGATCTCTCAAGTGTTACCGACGAAACAATTGGACACATTGACAAACATCAACAAGTGTATCAGAGTCTAAACATTTGTATCTCCACGCTCTTCTAAACTTCCATTTGGGTAAATGTTTATGGTTCAGGACACACTTAATAATATGATGCATTAAAAAATGATGCACAACAAATCTTTAGGGAGGGGATGATCACGGAAGGACCATGGGACGAAGAGGGAGATGCGGATAGCATGTGGGTGAAGATGGGTACGTGCATTCAGAAGGTAGCTAGGGAGGTGCTTGGAGTGACCAAGGGTAAGAAGTCACAAGCTAAGGACACATGGTGGTGGAATGAGGATGTCCAAAGGGATATCAAGGAGAAGAATGAGTGCTACAAGAGTTGGCACCATTATAGAAGCACAAGCAACATGGCGAAGTATAAAGAGGCCAAGAAGAAGGCAAGGCGAGTTGTGAGTGGAGCAAGGGGATGGGCCCATGAGGAGCTATAAGACTAGGTACAAAGGAAGACGAGAAGGATATCTACAAGATGGCGAAAATTCGTGAGAGGAAGACAAGGGACCTCAACCAAGTTAAATGTATCAAGGACGAGGCTAATTGACTTCTAGTGAAAAATGAAGAGATCAAAAATAGATGGAGGGAGTACTTTGATGGGTTATTCAACGATGGGAACGAGGGCACTATGCCTAAGCTAGATGACTCCTTTGACGACACAGTAGGCGTTTTGTGCGGAGGATCCAAGAGCTTGAGGTTAAAGAGACCCTCAAAAGGATGAAAGGAGGAAAGGCCCTCGGCCTTGATGGTATCCTAATTGAGGTGTGGAGAAGCTTCGGAGACGTGGCAATAGTATGGCTAACTAAGCTTTTCAACCACATTTTTCGGTCAAACAAGATGCCCGGGGAGTGGAGGAAAAGCATATTAGTACCTATCTTCAAGAATAAAGGAGATATTCAAAGTTGTACTAACTACCGAGGGATTAAGCTTATGAGCCATACTATGAAAGTTTGGGAGAGAATCATCGAGCATTGCTTGAGGAGAGTGACGAAAGTCACTAAAAACCAATTCGGTTTTATGCCCGGGAGATCGACTACAGAGGCGATTTTCTTACTTCGCCAACTTATGGAGAGGTATAGGGAGCAGAAGAAGGACCTACATATGGTCTTCATCGACTTGGAGAAGGCGTATGCCAAGATACCAAGGACGGTCATGTGGTGGGCTTTGGAGAAACACAAAGTTCCAACAAAGTACATTACCTTCATCAGAGATATGTACGATCGTGTTATGACAAGTGTTCGCGCAGGTGATAGTGAGACCGCTACCTTCCCAATCACGATAGGACTACATCAAGGGTCAGCCTTGAGCCCATACATGTTTTCCTTGGTGATGGATGAGGTGACCAAGGATATGCAAGGAGATATTCCTTGGTGTATGCTCTTTGCTGATGATGTGGTGCTAGTAGATGAAACTAGGGTCGGCGTGAATAGGAAGTTCGAGCTATGGAGGCAAACTTTGGAGTCAAAGAGGTTTAGACTTAGCAGGACCAAGACTGAGTACATGCGATGCAACTTTAGTGGTGTTGGTGGCGAAGACGGGGATATCAGTTTAGAAGGAAAAATAGTGCCCAAGAGGGACAACTTCCGTTACTTGGGATCAATGTTGCAAAGCAATGGTGATATCGATGAAGATGTTTGCCACATGATCAATGCAGGGTGGATGAAGTGGAGGCAGGCATCTGGTATCCTATGTGACAAAAAGGTCCCACAAAAGCTAAAAGGTAAGTTCTATAGGACAGCTGTCAGACCGGTGATGCTTTATGGGGCAGAATGTTGGCCCACTAAAAGACAACATATCCAACAAATGAGTGTCACGGAGATGCGCATGCTGCGTTGGATAGTGCGGCCATACAAGAAAGGACCGGATTAGGAACGAGGTAATTCGTGATAGGCTAGGGGTGGCACCGATCGATGAGAAGCTAGTCCAACACCGACTAAGGTGGTTTGGGCATATCCAAAGGAGGCCTCCAGAAGCTCCCGTTAACAATGGAACTTTAAAGAGTGGAGGAGACTAGAAGGGGTAGAGGATGACCAAAGTTGACATGGGCGGAGACGATAAAAAGAGACCTGAGGGATTGAAATGTACCTAAAGTCTTGGCTTTTGATAGGACTGCATGGAGATAAGCGATCTATGTGCCAGAACCTTAGTCACTCGCTTCTTTTCTCTTTCCTTTTTTCCCCTTTTTTCCTTCTTTCTTCTTTTTTCTTTTCTTTCTTTCTCCTTGTTTTGGTTCTCTTTTCTGTTGGGTTTCATATCTAGCCTACCACAACTTGCTTGGGAAAAAGGCTTTGATGTTGTTATATTAAAAAATGATAGATTCCTTCAATTATACCAATACCATCGGGTGTAAGAAAAAGTCTCTAAGAGAAAAGGATATTTCATTGTTTAAAAAAAGACAGTGCATACATAAGAAATTCAAGAACAGTTAGAACTAACCTGTTTGGAATTGCATTGTAGTTTGAAGAAACATGGTTGTACAATAAAGGTACTGTTGAGCACGGCTCGGTCTTAGTTCCAATGAGCTCAATTTTCATTGGCTTCCCATCAAGTTGAACACCGTTGTATCTCTCAATAGCATCCAGAGCATCCACTTTCCTTGCAAAGACAACTTCCGCACTTCCCTAACAAGAAAAGGAGTCAAAGATCGGTGGTGTACAAAGTAGAGATGATATAAGATAGTTAAAGGAGACAGTACTCAACAATATACCTGTGATTTCCCATCCTTGTCATAGTTAACAGAATAACGCTTGAGCTCACCAATCTCTGAAAAGAGTTCCTGACAAGATAACAAAAACACATCAGCTACAGTCATAATATAAGATGTTTTATACAACCAGTGTACTCATATATTTTATTACAACCAATATACTCACATATTGGTTGTAATAACATCTATATTATGGTACAGAGGGAAGTCCCAATTAACCTAATGTGCTTAGAGTTGTGTATTGTTCGCGATGATAACAAATACATGATACATTTTACTTTTCAAGACGAGAAGATTCAGTTTGAACCATGTATTACAGGACTTGTGTTACTTTGAAAAAACACAATAAACAATTTTAATTTGAACCATGAAGTTGTTACATATATCACAATAAACAATGTTCAGAATGACAGCAATGGTCGCATTGCCGCATGACTGATCCAGCCAGTGTGGTCACAATGAACATGGTTCAGTGTTAGACATTAGTACAGCATACATGATTGAAAGTACATCGATTTCATAGCAGAGTGACTCAACTTTCATAACATCCATGTTGCAGTTGGACCTATAGTTTCTTATGAGTTTACACTGTAAAACTTACAAAGACGTGAGACTATACTGTATACATCATTGATCAAAGATCCGAAATTATGATCATATGCTTCCCACGGTGATGAGATTCGACCAGAGGAAGTACACATGAATTAAGACCTCAATCTTTCACACGGAGTATGAAATTCGTTGGTCAATAGTCACGGCCACTAAGAGATGGCTTCCTCAAAGAACCCTTACCCTAATTACCAAGGGTTTTCATGTTGCCACTCAAACGACATTACTAGAGTATATAGAGACAATAGTGATTAAAAACTGTATTGTGAAGAATTTATAATGAAAATACTCTACACAGGAGTAAGGAACACATAGTTCAAGTTCATTACAGATGTATTACAAAGAATAGCTAAGATATTACATATTACAATAAACAAACAAGAATATGTTATTGACAAGAATTAGGATGGCAATAGCATTTCACAAGAAAGTATGGTGTGATAGTCATAGTGTCATACCTCCACTCAGCATAACTACAGAGTGAGGAACTAAAGCTACTACTGTCTTTGGAAATGCCGTGACTTGTCTCACACTCCAAATTAGTTAAAGTTCAAGCTTTGTCCTAACTAAAAAACATCTGTAGTTTGACCAAGTCAGCAGAAAATGTGATAATATCTACACCTTCAAATATATATAGCACGAAAATATATTATACAATGAATCTAATGAAACTATTTCGATGTTGTAGATATTGGTATATTTTTCTATGAACTTGGTCAAACTTAAAAAAGTTACTTAGAGCATAGCTCGAACTTCAATTAATTTGGAGCGAAAGGGAGTAGTATCCTGCGGCGAGGATCTTAAGAGCAACAGTAACAGCAACAGAAGAACGGCAAGCACCTGGACGTCCTCGACGGTGACACTGGCGTTGAGGTTGGAGACGTGCAGCTTCGTCCCCGTCTCGAGTGTCCGCGGGGCGGCCACCGGAGGCGGCGGCGGGGAGGTTGCCATGGCGGCAACGTGCTCGGAGTAGATACCGTACGGTGAGTCGGCGGCAGCAGGCTGGACGGGCGGGCAACGGCTAGCGACGTTAGGGTTTCTTGCGGAGGGAGGGAGGGCCTGAAGCCCGGTAGGGAGTGTGAACGCGACGACATACCTTGGGGGCTGATGGCGGGTACGGCATGGTCCGGGCGGACGGCGCCGCCCGGCGAGTGGGCCCGGAAGAGAAGGAGAGGCTGGGGCTGGCTCTGGGCCTGGACTTGGATTGCATGATAAGGTCGTCTAGCGACATATCCAGGCCACTCGACATGGTCGCTGGCCGCGTGAGGGCGAACAGGCTCTACGACGGCGGCGGAGAAAACGAAGGCGCGGCTGCGGTAATGCGGCGGCGGCGGCGGCGGCGGCGTGTGCAATGGATGCGTGCGGGCGCCTCCGGATTTATTCCTTTGTGCCGAAGTTTTTTTTCTTCCTACTTCTATCTATATCTATATGACTATATGGGAGCATATCCCTATATTTTAAAATGCATCTTACACATATTTTAAATTTCAAAAAAATTGAAACAAAAAATGTGCACCTACATCTTAATGTGCTACAGGCTCACAAAGTCGTTTCATAAAAAATGAACTTATCATGTGACGTGTGTAAAAAAGACAAAATTCAGTGCTGAAAACAATGCTTTTCACAGGATAAGTTTTCTCTTTTTTACATAGGCCACAAAAAAAAATATTTTTTCGTGAAACTTGACCCATACACATATAATATGGAGATGTACATGTAGAATTTTTTGTCAAAATTTTTCCACACTTCGAAATATGTTTTGTTGGTAGAGGGAGCATACGCACCCGAGAGCCGAATTAAATTTCCGTGACTATATCTATGTCTATATCTATATCTTATCTTATATCTTATCTATACCTACTAATAAAGGAAGTAAGGTTTCTCCCCAGATTTTTCGTCCGTTTTGGAATTACCCTTAATTTTTCATGGGGAGTGCTGAGCATCCCCGGGGGATCAAATCCCCAATCCCCCGGGTGGACATCCGTAGGATGCGTGCGTGGTAAGCCATCCGATCCTCTAGTCAACGCTCGGGACAAAAGGAAAACAACCGAAAACCAAAAAAAGAATCTCGTCCTCTGGACTCGCATTCTTCCTGCGAGGGCACCGCGCACGCAGAGCTCCGGCGAGACGCCTTGCAGCACCGCCGCCGCCTTGAGTCCAGAAGCACCACCTTCGCTGTCGCCGCCTTGAGTTCGGCAGCACCACCGTCGCCGTCGCGAGTCCGGCAGTACGACCGTTGCCGCCGCCACCATACCCTTGTAGCAATGCCTGCAACCTCCAACAAAGTCGTGCCCACTCTCCCTCGTCGGTCGGTTGCGGTGAGAGACCTCGCCGGAGTCAGCCATGCCAGTTTCACCATCGCTGCCGCTCGGAGCACCACTACTGGCCTTTGGTAGCACCATCGCCAGCCGAAAGTAGCATCGCCGCCATCCTTTTGCAGTAGCATCGGTGGTGTCCTTGCTGCAGCGCCGGCCGGCTTGTAGCAGTCGCCGGTGCGGCTCGCAGCAGCCACCGCCGCCGCTTCACCGGCGTCGATTGTCGCGAGTGCCGCCATCGTTTGCAGCAATATGAGTCGTCGCTTGTAGCAGTCGGCGACGCCGATTGTAGCTACCACTGACGCTACATGTAGCACCGCCGACACAGAACGAACAGCTGCAAGAAGTCATCGCCGTGACTTTGCACCCTGTGGCCGGCCGGAAGCTCGTAGCAGCGCCACCGGGAAATTGTAGCAGCACAGCAGAAGCTCGTAGCAGCGTCGCCGGGCAATTGTAGCATCGCCGCCGGAAGCTCGTAGCAGAGTCGCCGGGCAATTGTAGCAGCGCCGCCGGGAAATTGTAGCAGCGGCGATGGACCATTTAGCAGCGACGCCGGTCGATTGTAGCAACGGCGTGCACCATCGGCCACTTGTAGCACCGGCGCTCACCGCCGGCATCATCACCGCACGACCTTAGCAGCACCACTAGATCTCATCTCAGAACAACGAGATGAGGAGCAGCGGGGCGGCGTCTAGCAAGGAGCAGCTGGGTGACGTAGGTAGCGGGAGTACGGCAGCAAGTGGGAGGGAAAACAACATCTGCACGCCGGCCGGTGTCGGTGTGGTGGTTGAGCCGCATCGCAAGAGAGCCACGAGCCCACGAGGAAGAAGGAAGCAGAAAGCAAATGAGAGGAGGAGAGAGGTCGGGTGAGGAGATAAGGTAAGGTGGGTCCAATCGCTAGCTGTTTCCGTTTCTCGCCACGACCTGGACGCGTGTCACGCTTACGACCCGGAGGATGAGTGCGTCAAATCCCCCGGGGAACGCCAGCATTTTCCTTTTCGATATAAATTACACATTCTGCCACCGCTTATGTAGAAAACGGTTCGCCCGGCCCTCTAAACGAAGAAGAGGCCAATCCATCGAGAAATCCCCTCCCTGTCTCCGCTCCGGCCGGACGGGGCAAGCGGAGGAGACCACCTTGATTGGGAGCAGCGGGAGAGTAGAATGGCAGAAGCCGGAGCTTTCCCTGACCAAAACCGGAAGTAAGAGCGGCATGCCGTCCACACGCGCGTCGACCATCGACACCAGCCTGTCGTTAACAGGCACGGTGAGGCATGATGGATGGCTTCTTCCAGATCTCTAGGCGGATGGGGATCTCCGGCGGTCGACTCCTGAGTGCAAAATCCTCCCGCAAAGGAGGCTTCCTATGGCTATTCCTTGTGTCTCCGACGGGCGTTGACCAGAGCGGTGGGGAGTCAGATCACTTGAGAGAGGTGGGGCCTGACAAGCGTTGATTGGCCGGAAGGTGCCATAGCCGGCCGCTTGGCCAGGTTCACCGGCCAGACTTGCGCGGGACGACGGAGGACGGTTTGGCCAGGAGGCGCCTACGAGCATCAAACGGCTGCCGCGCTTCAGCTGGGAGGTGCGCGCCGGCAGCTGACGGGGGGTCGGGCGGACGAGTGGTCTGGAGGTGCGTAACCGGGATGGCACTGAAGGGAACAGTATACAGTTCTGATTTTCTTTTGGGTACTGTATAGTCGTGATGCGATACAGTAGTGGAGATAATTGCCCTGGGATCTGTATCCTTCAAATCGGTTTAGCAAGACGTGTGAGACTAATCATTTTCTTTTGGCTCCAAGTGATAAACAAATGTCAAAATGAGTTTTCAGAAAAAGTTTATTCTTGATTTTCTTTGAGCTCATAAAATGTTTTTTGGCCACAATATCTTTTTGTTTCCATCTCTCCAAGCATAGGAAGTAACAGCGGCGGCGCAGCAATAAGTGATATATTTATCTCAGATTAGTATAGAAGTAAAATGCAACATTAGAGAAGACGACGTCTTAGAAACGAGACCAAATGCAGAAATATTTTGGAGATGGGTTAAAAGTTTTACTAATATTTAGAATCCGCTGTAACGCGCGGGCATTTTACTAGTATCTTAATAAAGAGAAAAGCGTTTCCGCGGTTTGGTCCGTTCTGCCCGTTTGGCCTGTTCAGTTTTTTTAAGTTTCGTCCGTCGCTTGATACTATCATGTCGTGGACTCTTCCCCCGTCCCTGTACCGTGAAGAACTTTGTCCCAGACCGGCCCGTTCAAAGAGTACGGAGGGAGACAGAATCCCCACACGACCCCACACGACCGCACGCCGTTGCAGCCGAGTACAACTCGTACATGGACTCGATCTGCCAAACTCGCCTATAAACATACAAGTGACTAAGCAACATGAGCAATTCTGGCTCAGGTCCTACGCCCTCTCTCTCTGTGAGTCCCGCCGTCTCCCCGTTGCGATGACTTCTTCTCGCCGGAACGAAGCAGTACGATCAATATTGGCTCGAGTGCTCCATCCTCTCGCCGTTCTGACCACGTCGCTGGAACGAATCACCAGTTCACCACCAGATATCCTGGCTCGAGCCCTCCGTCATGTCGACGTGATTCCGTTGTTTTCCCGAGTTCCCTGAGTCCGTTGCATCTCGCCGTTCCACCGACTTTTGCCAGTAAGTTGCTCCGAGCCTCCAACCTGCCGCACCCTTCTCCGGCTGTTGCCCGACGCCTTGCAGAACCTTACATGAGTACCGACGGTCAGTTCGTCCTCGCATCGCCACCTCCGGAACAAAGGAACTACGCGCAAGCCGGCGTGGACTACCACCGCGCGCCGTTGGAAGTTTAGATGCTACCTAGGCCGCAGTGCACTTAAAGCCAACAGACCATGCAGCGACATCAGGCGACAGTTCTTGGCCACGCTTGGCCGGATTTTCCCATCGCGGTCTTTAGTGCTTCAGCAGTTACAGGCGATCAAAATCGTCCTCGCGGGAAGAAGGGTTCAGAGGCGCACGATGTAGCGGAGAACAGTTCGAATTTGATTTTCTCCGATCGATGGCCAAGACACCAAGTTTAGGTTGGAGTGCTGCTAGGGCTCTACTACCTTGGCTCCAGCCCGTGCGTTGAGGTCACACGGTAACACAAAGAGATGAAGAAAATAAACTCTAGCTTTTTGGAGCAACACGCATGAGTAATCTTCCGAAACAGAGTGTATCGCATGTAAAAACATGTGATTTATACTGTCATACTTCCTCTTCGCCTAGGACTGCACAAACTGCCATCCCTTATTGTCCATGAATATGCATGTTTGGATTTTGCTGAGAGTGGACTAGACTAGCTAAGCCACGCAGCTTGTGTAATACTATATAATAGCATTTGAATCTGCATCAGACCTGCATCATCATAGATCAATGCATATGCATTTTATCCCGGAGGAACGAACCTTTCTCTGTTTGCTTCATGGATCTTATAAATAAATATTCTTTAGTAAACTAATCTCACAGATATTATTAGTTAACAGTAAAACGTAACCAGCTAGAGCCCTTCACAGCGATTTTGCGTTTAGAACCGTCCGATCATGCGCGTGGATGGTGTAGATCATTCCCACTGAGACGAAACGTTGTACTTACCTGTACCGACCATTAGTTCCTGTCAAAAACTGGCCCAAAATTACTTGGGCCGCTACTCCGCGCACCGACCTGGGAGTTCCCTGGTTAGTTGGGCCCAAATTCGTCGAGGCCGTCATGTACTTGAGGCGCTCTGGTCCATTTCTGTTTGTGAGAAAACCAAAATGGCCCATACAAGTGAAGATGCGGTCAGAAAGGCAGACGAGGCGATGCCGGCCTCACAGAGTCGAAGATCAATGCGTCACGGACAGGTGAAGCGTTGATGTCGATGATGCGCCGGCGGCGATTGAAACCAGCACTAATGCAACAGCGATGAATGGAGGGACGTTACTTTCTCTTCGGTGTATATATGCTTCGTCGCCTCGGGGGCGAAACAAAGGGCCTCACCGCGTCATAATCATTTGGCAATCACTCCTTGCCTGTACGTCTCTCTCACGGGGCAACGATACTGGCACATGCACACCCAACGCCCAATCTTCTCGCTCTCACTCACAGGATTCGTTTTTCAGGTTTAATCTTTCCATTTGTTCGTATCATTTATCTGATAGCCATCGTTTTTTTCTAGGTAGTAGATCTCACGGGGTTGGTGCGGAATTACGGATCTGCAATGTATTTGGGGAATTCACTCCTCCCTGCGTTCTTCCTATGGTTGGATCATTCCATTAATTGGATCGTAAGGCCCAAACTTTAAGTATTGGATTGAAAACAGGGATGCGGGTGTGTACATGTCAGGTTGTTGCAGCACTCGAGTTTGTGAACTTTAACCAGGGGCTGTGTGATGATCCCGATTGATGTTGATTCGTTGAGTAGTATTTCTCACAAGAAAACTAATAAATATAATTACTATCCTACATTTTGGCTGGGCCATGTGGGTTGCAAGGAGTGAAGGACTAGCTTACAATATATGGTGTGATACTAGCATACATGATAAATCAATTGCATGTTCTTGTTGCTCCATTAGCTTTGCCATCTATTTGCGATACAGCTCATGTTTTTCTCATTAGCCTATTGTCACCCTTATATGACGTGTTTTTGAATTGCTGATTAGTTTCGCTAAACTTTTGGTTATAGCTTTCAGCATCTTTACCAAAAAAATCTTGTTAACATGCTCCTTTTTTTTATTTAGTACAACCATAACTGGAATGGAACAAAGGGGTTCTCAGTTTGATGCTAAGCATTATGAGTTTAGGACAACAAGATGATCGAGTGGTTGCAAGTTATTTATGTACCAATTCGATTAATCCTTTGGAGGCTATATGAATCTTTTTGTCCTGTTTTCTTGCACTAATATGCAGGAACTAAGTTGACACTATGGAGTTTTTAACTTCTGACATGAGCCTCTAAGAGAAGTAGAGAACTGAAGGTGTCCAGACTCGTTCGTTTCTATTGTTCAACAATTTATATGTTGGGAATTTTACAAATACAAAGCAATCTGGTATTTCTCATAATGCCCATTTAAATACGGAGTGCTTTTCATGTATTATGTGTTTACTGAATTTTGTATGAAGTATTGTTTAGTAATCTTTAAACTTTTGAGGTTATATAGTATTCATCATTAGCCAGTGAGAACAGAAGTTATTATCGTATGCCTTTCGTAAATCAACCATGTGGATTAGCATATTCATAAGACTAGAGAATATAATGCTTCATCATTGCGATTACAGCTGGGGATCAAGATTTTTGGTAAGCAGTTTTTGTAGCTCGAGAAGCTCCAAACCCATCGGATCTGTCTCCTTCTCTTCGTTTTCTCTTACGCTGGAATGATCTGTAATCTACTAAGAAAAAGGGTCACAACTAAGTTGAGGAGAGAAGAAAGTATGAGGTGCCAACAAATCAATAAGGGTCCTTTTGTTATAACATACCGAGTTACAAGTCTTTCTTTCCATTTTCAGACTGTTAAATGCAGTTTTGTGTTTATCTTGAGGGTTCTGAAATCTAGCCAGCCGCAAACTGATCATTTAGCATGTGGTTTCGTGGTTAGAGATCAGGGTGTTCAGCTGGCCTACCTATGTATGAGTGGTAGGTGAATCGTGCGGATAAATTGGAAGGGTGTTATCCGCAAAAAAATGTTGGAGAAGTCTCATCTATCTAACAAATTAACGTATAGCTAACAGAAGGATCCTTCATGTTGGTCAATGCTTAACTCATCATTTAGCAATGCAGGGATATGCAGATTTATATGGGTATAATGTAATGTGTACTATCTTTGAAAACCGTGGTGTTGGTAACTTGGTATCATGGCCATGTAAAAAATATCTATATTCTGACCAAATTGTAGAAACTATTGTGTATATTTTGTTTTCTTTTTTTGCTATAGGTGATATTTCTTATCCAAAGTGTCTACCATTAAGTCATCTTATATATCGCGCCGCAGCTATCCTATATATCGCTCTTCTTATGCACTTGAAGCGATATAACCATGTTTTGGAACTGCTCTCTCCCTTTTTTAAACAGTTTTATTTTATAAGTCAGGTGCACAATGCCCTTCAGTAAGCAGCATATTTTACAAGGCAATCAAGCAAATTAATTGAGAAAGTTGTGGAGCCCGATGTAGGTTTTTGTCAGAGTGAACAAGCTTAGGCATGTGAACAAGCCGTGGAAGGACCATTTCAGCCCTCGGAGCTTTCGAGGAATTGAAATTCGAAGTGGTTAAACTCAGATTTGAAGTTTGGGGCATCTCCAAACTTAGAAAAGTTGTAGATGTGAGCCTATGAGCAAGTTTCATATGATAGCCAGCCTATGAGCAAGTTTCATATGATAGCCGCATAACTCCCGGTTATTTAATAGTAAAGTTGTAACCACGACTAGAAACTAAAGGTAACATTACTAAGATACATATTTTTCAAGTACTTTTTTCATATTATTATAATTATCATTACTCTCTCCAATCCATATTACTTGACGCTAGAATAGATGTATCTACAACTAAAATTTGTCTAGATACGTCTATATTAGCATCAAGTAATATGGATTGAAGGGAGTATTATTATTTTTGTCGGAAGATGGGCGGGCGCAGCAAAGCGCGCTCTAATGGTCTAGTGTAATGTATAACTACATGGATGTGGGGATAATAGTGGCGAGAGAGATAAAAATAGTAAATATTATACTTAAGTAACAATGTATTAAGTTAAAAACAAATTCGAAAAATAGTACACTAAATGATAATTTTAAATGAAGTACAAAAGAGTAGATCAAGTAAAGAAAATGATAAAAATTTAATATTAACATGAAAAAGGCGAACTAAGGTTCAGGTTTACGCACATCGACTTTGGCACAAAATTTGGGTTACCTTGAGTTTTTCGTGCAAAATTTGGATTGTATACTTCCATTGCAAAGCATGGGCATATTTCCTATTTATACATAATAATAAAGTACGAAGTGTTTCCGTCGTTTCGTACGTCTAAAGACCAACTAAGAAGTGAAAGCGGTGCATGGTGTGCGTCCGGCAAGACGTCGTGGCGTTGGTGACATGCCCTAAGCGCGAGGGAGGGTCGGCGTTCGTGCAAGCGTCAAGGAGATCAGGGAGGGAGGCAGAGGACCGCGAGTAGCCGCATGCCCACCACGACGCTCCTCCAATGCTCTGCCCCGTGTTTGTCGCTGGTTTATAGTGCATAATCTTGCGGAAAACTCCCTTCTAAAACCAACTACTTTTTGGAGGCGTAATCTTACTATTGTTGCTGCAAAAGAAACCTAGGTTAAAAGTAATCTTTGTAGCACTGTTTTAGATGGACCAAAAAGCTTAGAACTCGATTTCGATGGTTGTGTTACTGTTGTACTGTTCCAAAAGTTTAGAGACGAACATTTAAGATAATTAAAATTACATGCTTCTAAATGTCTCTAATTTACTATTATATTTCCATCCCTAGCAAGAGTTTTACATGGAGTAAGGTATTGTAGCTTAAGCTTCTGATAAATTAAGATTTAGTAAATTACACTTTTGATGGCTGGACAGATAACATGAACGAGTTACGTCCAAACAAGAAGTTGTAGTAAAGATCGGAGGGATCTGTATGAAAACGTACATTTAGTTGCTGCATATATATGCATAATGATCAAAGGAAGGTAACTATGTTACAGTAGCATATATTCAGTTTTCGGCAAAAATAATATGAATCAAGGTTTTCAAATTATCATCATTGCCGCAACGCTACGATATTTATAGAAATTAAGATATAAACTCAGTGAAAACATTAGTCCATAGAGGTTGTCATTAATTACCAAAATCACACATAGTGGAAATGTACCCTTACAGTTCGGCTGAATCTTCGAGATCTACTTGCCCTCTACTTCTTACGAAACCCTAAGTCTACAATACGTAGGCATTGACGAGTTAAACCCTCATCAATTGGCGTCGTCTGTGGGAATTGGAGGCTGCAAGGTTCTGATCTCGATGGCATCTTCAACATCATCGTCAACATCAAGCAACGCGATGGACGGGGGTAAATGAGTCCAACCTGATCTCGCCGAACCTCACCCTCGTGCCCATTTGCATGCATATGCCAATCTGGAGGAGTCGACGGAGATGACCATCGGGAGCTTCCGCTTCCTCTTCGGGAAAGAAGGATCGCATCCTCTCGCGGCACCGATTTTTTCGGGACCATTGGCGGTCGAGCCCGATTTCTCGGGATCATCAACATCATCTGTCGAGTTAGGCGACGAGGAAGTTTCGTTGCCACGCTTCACCAAGCCCGCCGACGGCGGGGCACTTGCCGATCTGTTCGGTGACATTACTTTTGGGTCGTTCACGGGAACCGATCTATCTCAAGATAGCGACTCGGAAAGCTTCACCAACTTCGACTTCACCAACATCAACAACTCTACCGCTAGTAGGGAGGTCTTCGCTGATCTATACGACGGTGTCACCTACCTTAAAGCCAATGAAAATACAACTGCAACATATCACCAGATCTGTGTAATCACAGGAGCAGGTCATGAAGAGGATGAAGAGTCTGAGGCTTTCGACGATTTGGGCAACCCATACATCGATCCCGCAGATCTCACGCGAGGAACGGGAAGCAAATATATTGGAACTGAGCCGCGAGAAAAAGTACAGCTTTCGCAGGAAGCATGGGATAGAGCTACAAGAGCCATGAACGGCACGGAGCCGATGACTAGACAAGCTTCGCCGCAAGCGCTACAAACATATCAATATAAACTCAGTCGTTCCAGACGTGAGATAGAAAAGTTGCAACGAAAACTCGATGAAAGAAAAGCTGCAGCAGATGCCTCCAGCGAGCGTAGGGCCAACTTGAGTAAACACTCGAGAAACTCAACAGACAATCATAGGGACAGCCGCACAAGAGCAAGATCTCGGTTGGCAGGCATACCCGAAGGAGAACGGGAGAACCTGATTCAAGACCTCAACATATCCTTCATGTCAATAGACACGAGAGGGCACATTATCCCGAAAACACTAGAGGTAGGATACATGGCGACACACGCATTCCCAATGGCATCCAGGCCACCTCAAGGAGATCCTCGATCATCATTGTACCAGATGGCTATGGCAGGAGTCGGTGTTATTGGTGTGGCGATAGCAGGAAGAGAAATAGCACAACAACCTGAAAGTGCTCCACGCCGGAACAGCCCAAGGCAAAATAGTCCTCTACATACTGTGGCGGCAACACAAGACGCTCCAAGAGAAGGCGACGCGGGGAATACGGTAGCTCAAGCTCGAGTTGACAGAGCACGCGAGGAAAGAGGCCGAGAAAACAGAACCCGCGAAAGTCGCCATATAACAGAAGATAGCAATGAGGACTTGTGCGGACTCCCTTGATTTACCCGAAGGGTTCGCAAAACTCGAGTGCCCACTAGCTTCAAGCTACCCGACAATTATAAAAAATTCGACGGACTTCAAGATCTGGAGGATTGGTTGGTTGACTACCTAGAGACAATAAAATTGATGGGCGGCACAAGAGCAACAGCTATGCAAAGTATTCATGTCCACCTCAGTGGAGCTGCAAGATCCTGGATAAGGAAGTTGCCGGAGGGGTCCATAGATAGCTAGGAAACCTTCGAGGACCTGTTCGTGAACAATTTCCGTTCTACTTGCAAAAAACCAGCATCAATAGAGCACTCGGACACACGCTAAATTGCGGAATATGAACATCTCGCTGGCTAACTTGGCACCAACGGACACACGCTTTCACGGCCTCACACCCGGAAAACTAAACTATCCCTTGGGCAAGATTGCACTCGACGTATAGTTTGGAACAATAGAAAATTTCAGAAAGGAGAAACTGGAGTTCGAAGTCATTGACTGGTCGTCTCAATATCACGCTCTTTTGGGACGACCCGCATATGCTAGGTTTATGGCTGTGCCGCACTACACATATTTTTTATGGAGGATCCCTGGACCTAAGGGCCCAATAACAGTCAAAGGAAGTTTTGCTCTATCAGATAAGTGCGACAAGGATTTTCGCAAGCTTTTCGAAATATTTGGAATGCAAGCTAAATACGAAGCAACCAAGTTCACCACCAACCATGATGTACAGCGAGATGGAGGTAGATCCTTGCAGGAGCAAGCTTTCAACACCTCCAAAGATTCCAAGGAAGTTCAGATCCACCCAACAGATCCTAAAAAGACGACGTCCATCGCTACCAACTTGGATAGCGCATAGGAAATCACGTTCATCGAGTTCCTCCGTGAGCGCTGGGAAATCTTCGCATGGTGTCTAGCTCACATGCCAGGAGTACCCATGGAACTTGCCGAGCACGCACTCAATTTGGATCCAAGAGCTAGGTCGATCCGACAACCTTTGCGGTGTTTCTCCGAGTTGAACCGCAAAGCTATGTTATCTGAAATTCATCGACTTAAAGAAGTTGTTTCCATCAAAGAACTCAAGACTGAGGCTACTTAGGTCACCAACCCAGTGCTAGTCTCGAAGAAAAACACTGAAGTCCTTCGCATGTGCGTCGATTTTACGTGTCTCAACAAACATTGTCCAATGGATCACTTCCCCCTCCCAAGGATCGATCAAATATCGACTCCACGGCAGGATGCAAACGTCTTTCCTTCCTGGACGCGTATTCTGGTTACAATCAGATCCGCCTGAAAGAAGAAGATGAAGTCAAAACAGCTTTTATAACTCCTTATGGCGTGTTTTGCTACAGAACAATGCCCTTCATGTTAAAAAAATGCAAGAGCTACGTATCAGAGGATGACGCGGAAGTGCCTCGCCACACAGATCGGAAAAAACGTCCAAGTATACATCGACGATGTTGTCATCACAAGAAAGCAAGGGTTATCCCTCATCGATGATCTTCGGGAAACCTTCGACAATCTCGATAAATTCCGTCTCAAGATGAAACCAACGAAATGTTCCTTTGGTGTTCCTGCGGGAGAACTCCTCGGATACTCTGTGTTAGCCAGAGGAATCGAGGCCAATCCAAAGAAAATACAAGCTATTTTGCTGATGAGAAAACCAACCAGGCTTAAGGAGATACAGCTCGTAACTGGGCGAGTCGCAGCTTTCAGCAGATTCGTCGCAAGGTTGGGAGAAAAAGCGTTGCCATTTTACACTCTTATCAAGCAAGGGGAAAGTTCAAGTGGAACGAGGAAGCAAACAAAGTATTTGAACATTTGAAGCGCACAATTTTGACATCACTAGTATTAGTGGCGCCACGAGAAAAAGAACCCCTGCTGCTGTACATTGCGGCCACACCTCGGATGGTCAGCACAGTTCTCATAGTGGAGCGGGAAGAAGAAGGAAAAATTCATGGAGTCCAGTGACCAGTATATTTCCTTAGCAAAGTCTTATCACCATCTAAGCAGCGTTACCCGCATTATCAGAAGCTAGTGTATGGGATCTTCATGTCATCAAGAAAGCTAAGGCACTATTTTTCGGCACACCCGATAATAGTGGTAAATGAGGCGCCTCTCTCAAATATCTTAAACAATCCAGAAGCTACAGGATGTGTCTCCCTCTGGGGAATCAAACTTTCCCCTCGGGACATCACATACGAAAAAAGAAAAGCAATCAAGTCGCAAACTCTGTCGGACTTTGTTGCAGAGTGGATGAAACTCCAAAACACAGGACCTTCAGATTTGTCGAGTACCTAGCGTATGAACTTTGACGGGTCCAAGAGATTAGAAGGAGGTGGAGCAGGCGTGGTACTTGTTTCACCGCAAGGCGACAAGATGAAGTACATATTACGGATGACCTTCCCCAACGCATCAAACAATGAAACAAAATATGAAGCTCTTATCCATGGGATGAAGATGGCAAAAGCATGTGGCGCTACTCGCCTCAAAATGTTTGGTGATTCTTAGTTGGTTGCACAACAGGTGATGAACAAGTGTGATGCATTCAATGACATCATGATAGCATACAAAGACGTATACAATGAACTCGAGAAAACCTTCGACGGTTGCGAATAAATCATGTGAGCAGACTCATCAATGACGAAGCCAATGTTTTGGCAAACATCGGGTCACAATGTCTGCCCATACCACCTGGAATTTTTTGGGAGGAAATCAGCGAGAGATCAACGAAGACAAAGAAAACGACATCGCCGAAATAGTCGAAGAAAAAGGATAAACCCAAGAAAGCCTCGGGGGCTGCAGCAATACCAGAACCACATATTTTGAATGAAGAGGAAGAACCAGAGGAGGTCATGATGATACAAATCCCTTGGATGCAAACATACTTGGCGTATATCACGAAGAAATAAATACCCGAAGACCCCATAGAAGCACGAAGAGTTATCCGGCGATCTAAGGCGTTCACAGTGATTAAGGGAGAACTATACAAACGGAGTATATCTGGTGTGTTGCAGAGATGTGTTACACCCGAAGAAGGATGAGTCATATTAAAAGACATACATGAAGGGATATGCGGCCACCACACAAGCAGTTGAGCAATTGCAGCCAAAGCTTTTCGGGCTGGATTTTACTGGTTATCAACCATAGAGGATGCGAAGGAAATCATGCACACTTGTGAAGCTTGCCAAAGATTCGCATCTAAACCTCACTGTCCAACAGTAGAATTAATGTCAATACCTTTGGTGTGGCCTTTCACTCAATGGGGACTATATATGGTGGGAAAATTACACAAGTCTTAGCCAGGAGGAAATGTCTATCTTCTTGTAGCAGTCGACATATTCACCAAGTGGATTGAAGCAATACCAGTAACTTCGGCAGATGCAACGTCAGCTGTAAATTTCATCAAAGGGATAGTTTTTTGTTCAAGCGTCCCTAACAACATAGTCACGGATAATGGCAGCAACTTCACCTCCCGAGAATTTAAGGATTATTGTGAAGGTGTAGGCGTCAAGATGCAGTTTGCATCTGTCGCACATCCGCAAACCAACGGCCAAGTCGAAAAAGTAAACGGCCTCATATGCAATAGCATCAAGAAACACCTGCTGGCACCACTCGAAAAAGCAAGACACGCTTGGGTTGACGAGTTACCCCCCGTGTTATGGAGCTTACGGACAACACCAAATGCAGCAACTCAAGAAACTTCGTTCTTCCTAGTCCATGGTGTTGAAGTAGTGCTCCCGATAGAAATAGAACATAACTCCCCTAGAGTTGTGGAATATGACGAAGAGGCTTCGCAAAAGGCGCTTGAAGATGATGTCGACGCAATTGATGAAGCAAGAGATGTGGTTCTCTCAAGAGTAAGTGCATACCAGCAGAACCGTAAAAACTATCATAGTCGGCGTTTGCGGCCCAGATCCTTTGAACTCGGTGATCTAGTTCTTTGACTCAAGCAGGACGGTCATGAGAAGCTAGAATTACCATGCTTGGGGCCATACGAAGTTATTCCATGAGGTGCATATCGACTAAAGGATAAGAAGACAGAAAAAGATGAAGGGAACCCGTGGAACGTTGCACAACTGCGATGTTTTTACGCTTAGAAGGAAGCCACTATAGGAGCAACCATGTAAACATACATTGTACCTAAACAACTCGCAAGTTTATAGACGCACTCTTTTCCTTTTAGGGCACCGAGTGGGGCTGAAAGGTTTTTAATGAGGTGGGCTTGCTTTGCTGCAATATAGCGTGGTTGAAATAAAAATAGTGATGATAAATATATTTAACACTCGGGGGCTTGAACCCGCAAAATAAAACATAGCTTAACTCGATGAATTTGGCAATATATCCGCCTTGGTTTCACAAGGAACCTCGCGAACAAGTAACACTCTTATGTCACTCCAAATACTCGGGGCTAAGAAGAAAATTACAAGTCAATAGAGGGAAATATTATCAAAAGAATTTACTTTGACTGTACAACTGTCTCGCAAAGTTTTACAACAAGATACGATAATATAGTACACGGGAAAATTCTTGTACAAGGACCCGATACTTAAAAAATAGACAAAACATACGAACATACATATATAACTTTGCATTTTGGCTTAAACCTCACGCAGTCAGCAATATAAGGAGCCACTATATCAACCTATCTATATTTTCCCTTGCAGCAAGCATCTGTTGCGTCGAATCATCGTATCGGTATTCTTTGAACAAAGAGGAGTCTATTTCGAGGAGTTTATCTATCATCTACTCGGCAACAAGTGACACAACCGCGGTGTGCCGATCCAGGTTTATTTTTCTCTTCAAGCTCTTGAGGAGAACACCTTCCACGACTTTGTCAAGGTCCATCTTTGGGTGATAAATCCTCAGCCAGATCAAAGCAAATTTTGCGCCGGCCACCATCTGAGCCTTAACGAAGTCGTGAATATTGCGCACATCCCTAAACTTGTCCATAAGCTGAGTAAGATTCTCGGGCTGAGGATTACGAGGAAACATGGCATTATATACCGTGGCCAAAGTACAGTTGCAGAAGTCAAGAAATTCCCGAGTCTAGGTGGCACGGTCTTGAAATTGAACAATACGGTGATAGCGTGCTTCGTCCGCCCAAAAATCAATATTGTTGTCTCTGGCAAGACGTAGAAGGCTATCGACCCGTAAGTTCACTCTTTGTTCTTTGGCTGTAGTATGTAAGAAAGCACCTGTGGGAGACAAAGGAAAAGCAATATATCACACAGACAAAGACAGAAAGATAATGTGAAAGTGGTGAGACAATAAAAACGTACCAACCATATCTTGACTTGCATCAGTCATAAGGTCCAGCATATAGTTCTCCCGTTGAACAGAGCGGGCGACGTTGGAAGTCGCAGTTTTTTCCAGATCCAGAGATTCTTGCGCCTGACGAAGAGCAGTTTGTTCATGTTCCGAGAATTTTCCCGCATGTTCCACGACAGTCATGGTTTGTTTCTTCATCGGCTGAAGTTGTTGTCGCAAATATGCCATCTCCTTTTTCATCGAGTCAGGGCATGACAAAACGTCCAAGCAAGTACTGTCAGGCACTTTCATAGAGTGTGATGCAACAGGGGACATGTCGGAGTATCCAGTCCCGATATAGTTGTCAAAAATAAACTGGAAAGCAAAAAATTATGGAAATCAATCACTCAGCAAGGCGAATTTTTCATTCATGGCCAGAACACATTACATAAAGAAGTTTTCATAATATATGGCTCATAAGGCGCTTACATAAATGATCGTGAGCAACAAAAGGCGAAAATATCTACAAAAAAAGGAGTACAAGTTTGTCTACTTGACCTCCATGTGGGCAGTGCTGGCAGAGGCGGAAGACCTTGGATCAAGGATGGTAATGAGTTTCCTCGCGAAGAGCTTGGCATCCTTTACCAGAACCTTCCACTTCTCGTTGTTCAAGCCTCTGACAGCAGCAACCTTAGTCCAGTCGACTTTCTGGCCACTGGTCACCACGAGAGCAAGAGTGCCATCGACTCCAATCTTCAAACTCGCTTGGCGATGCGCCAAGGCTGGATCATCTTTTCCATTGAAGCGTTTGGAAAGTTGGTCAAAACTCTCGGGCAAGTCAGTTTTTAGGAAAAAGTGCGGGAAGATGCGCTCCAACGCACTCCGCGCTGACTTCAAGCACTCGCGCGCGAGGGAGCAGTTCAACTCCAGGACGGTGAGAGTATCCAAGAGATGATCTTCATCCAAGTCTTGGTTCCTGGTATAGTGCTTACCAATTCTTTTTGCTGAAGCAAGGAAGCATTTTATCAATATAGACATAACGCTGGCATAGACACGCAAGCAAGAAAGATAGACAAGGGAAAGGTAGAATTACTTGAAAATTTGGCGGATTGCGTCTCAAAGCGCGCAATTATATCGGCTTCCCGTTGGGCGAGCATTGCTTCCCTATCGCTCAAGGAATCTTCGGCGGCTTGAAGTATTTGACGAAGATCTTTGACACCCGCAGCTTCTTTTTCAGCCTTTTTGCGAGCTTTCTCGTTGGCCTTAAGTTTTTTATCCAAATCGTTGGCGCACTTCTCGTCAAGATGCAACGCCTCTGAAAGAAGGAAGGAATGAGGGCATAAAACAAGCAAGAACGTTTAAAGTATTGGGTGCAATCAAAGTTTACCTTTCAGAGATTCAACTTCATCGCGGAACCCGATAAAACGGGAGCCTATGTTGACCATCTCCTTCATCAAGGGCTGCAAAATAGTCGGTAGACAAAATATAGTATCAAGAAGTTGGAAAATTTGAAGAAATTAAAGATTATGACAGACAAGAAAAGATAGCTTACATCATCAAGAAGAGGAGTCAATAAGATCCCGGCGGTAATTTCTTATTTACCACCAGCACCCGTTCTAGCCCTTTTCTTCTTCAACGCTCGGGGGCTGCGTGCTGGAGCCGAAGCTTTTGTAGCGACATATGTTGGAACCGAAGATTTGGGAGCAACATATGGTTCCTCGGAAAGGACCAGCGTGTGGGATGTGCGTGTTTTCTGGCCTATGAGCTCCAAGTTCCAACATTTCTTCGTCATCTCTGTCCATACATCAGAAATTTCAATACACAAAAACAAAATACAAGATAGTTGGAAGTAAGGAAAGTAAAAAATTACGAGCTGGCGTCGCCAGTAGCAGTGAAGGGGTCAAAGTTTTCTTGTTCTTCGGGAGCAGACTCTTCGGTGGCTGGTTTAGACAGTTTAGACGCGCCGAAATCTTCTTCACCAGGATTTCTCTTCCTCTTGCGCTTATCCGGAGAAGCCGCAGGAGGAGGAGAGTTTGAAAGGGAGGAGCCAGAAACTTGTTCCGACTCCGAGATTCTGTCAGAGGAACCCGCACTCTTTCCAGATTCCGCGGTTCGTGTTGGAGATATTCCCAAGAGGCAATAATAAAATGGATATTATTATATCTTTGTGTTTATGATAAATGTTTGCATCCCGTGCTATAATTGTATTAACCGAAACATTGATACATGTGTGTTATGTAAACAACAAGGAGTCCCAAGTAAGCCTCTTGTATAACTAGCTTGTTCATTAATAGATGATCATGGTTTCGTGATCATGAACATTGGATGTTGTTAATAACAAGGTTATGTCACTGGGTGAATGATATAATGGACACACACCCAAGTGAGCGTAGCATAAGATAAAGTCATTAAGTTCATCTTGCCAGGTTTATGCATAGATCTGTTGCACCAGTAGAACACAATGGATTTGTGGGTGTTGATGCTTTTGTTGTTTTTAGTTAGTGTACTTTGCATCTTGCGGGATGGTGGGATGAAGCGGCCTGGGCTAACTTTACATGACCGCGTCTCATGAGACTTGCTCCACGCTTGACATGAACTTGTATTGCATAAGTGGATTTGCGGGTGTCTGTCTCTCTCACCATAGTTAAGATTCAATCTAGTCTTTCTATTGACAACACTAGTATCACTGTTGTGGTTCATGTTTGTAGGTAGATTGGATCTTACTCGAAAACTCTAAACCACGTAAAATATGCAAACCATATTAGAGGCGTCTAACTTGTTTTTGCAGGGTTTGGTGATGTGATATGGCCATGATGTGATGATGATTATATTTGATGTATGAGATGTTCATTATTGTATAATGGCAACCGACATGAGCCAAATGTTTGTCTTTAAATTTGTTAAGACCTGCGTGTCTATTCATCATGTAATAGCTTTATTTCAAGTAGTTGTTATAGTAGCTATAAGTGATGGACAACCATGAAGCGGCGCCACTGACCTTGACGCCATGCTGGTGATGATGGAGATCATGTCCGTGCTTTGGAGATGGATATCAAAAGCACAAGAAGAAAGGCCATATCATATCACACATTATGAATTGCATGTGATGTTAATCCTTTATGCATCTTATTTTGCTTAGATCGCGACGGTAGCATTATAAGATGATCTCTCTCACTAAATGTAAAGATAATAAAGTGTTCATCCTTAGTATGCACCGTAAGACTTGTCGTTTCGAAGCATCACGTGATGATCGGGTGTGATAGATTTTACATGTGCATACAACGGGTGCAAGCCAGATTTGCACACGCGGATACTAAGGTAGCCTTCACGAGCCTAGCATGTACAGACATGGTCTCGGAACACGGGATACCGAAAGGTAGAGCATGAGTCATATGAATGATATGATGAACACTTTGAGTGTTTGCCTTTGAAACTACATCTTTTCTCGTGAAGAGCGGACTTTGTGTAGTGGATTTGGTACGTGTAATCACTAAGACAATGTGAGGGATGTTGTTTTGAGTGGGAGTTCACCTAGTTAATTTAAGAATTAAAATGAACTCAATTTATCATAAACTTAGTCTAAACTCTTTGCAAATATGTTGTAGATCATGGCGGCCCCCACCATCAATTTTAATCAGTTCCTAGAGAAAGAAAAGCTTAAGAACAATGGAAGCAACTTCGCTGATTGGTCCCGTCATGTGAGGATTGTCCTCACTGCCAGAAATGTGCAATATGTGCTTGATGCACCGCTAGGTCCCCACCTGCAGAAACTGCTCCCGATGAGGTGAAAAATGTTTACCAGACTCGAAAAATTAATTACTCCCAAGTTCAGTGCGCCGTCCTGTACGGCCTAGAGGCAGAGCTTCAAAGGAGGTTTGAAACCCACGACCCCTATGAGATAGTCCGTGAGAAGCTATCTTTGAAACTCATGCGGCCGTGGAAAGCTATGAAGCCTCGAAACATTTCTTTGGCTGCATGATGGAAGAGGGCAGCTCAGTTAGTGAGCACGTGCTCAAGATGTCTAGGCACGCAAAGAAGCTCAATGACTTGGGAATTGTGATTCCTAACCAGTTGGGTATTCATCGTGTCCTCCAATCACTACCACCTAGTTACAAGAACTTTGTAATGAACTACAACATGCAAAACATGAACAAAGAGTTACCTGGATTCTTCTCCATGCTGAAATCTGCTAAGGTGGAGATACAGAAAGAGCACCAAGTGTTGATGGTCAACAAGACCACCAGTTTCAAGAAACAGGGCAAGCCTAACAACAAGGGCAACTTAAAGAAGGGCGGCAATAAAGCTGTTGCGCCTCCTAAGAAGCCCAAGGCCGGCCCTAAGCCTGATACTGTATGATTTTACTGCAAAGGAAGAAGGGCACTGGAAGCAATTGCCCCAAGTACCTGGCTGATCTGAAGAGCGGCCACGTCAAGAACAAAGGTATATTTGATATACATGTTATTGATGTCTATCTCACTGGTAATCGTAGTAGTGCCAGGGTATTTGATACTAGTTCGGTTGCTCACATTTGTAACTCGAAACAGGAACTACTAAATAAACGGAGACTAGCGAGGGACGAGGTGACGACGCACGTTGGAAATGGATCCAAGCTCGATGTGATCGCCGTCGGCACGCTCCCTCTACATCTACCTTCGGGATTAGTTTTAAATCTGAATAATTGTTATTTGGTGTCTGCGTTGAGCATGAACATTATATCTGAATCTTGTTTAATGCAAGACGGTTATTCATTTAAGTCGTAGAATAATGGTTGCTCTATTTATATGAATAATATCTTTTATGGTCATGCGCCTGAGATGAATGGTTTATACTTGTTAAATCTCGATAGTAGTGATACACATGTTATAACATTGATGCTAAGCGAATTAAATTGAATGGTAATTCTACTTATATGTGGCATCGTCGTCTTGGTCATATTGGAGTGAAGCGCATGAAGAAACTCCATTCCGATGGACTTCTTGAATCACTTGACTTTGAGTCACTTGATAGATGCGAAGCATGTCTAATGGAAAAAATGACTAAGACTCCATTCTGTGGTACAATGGAGCGAGCTACAGACTTATTGGAAATCATACATACCGATATGTGCGTACCAATGAGTGTAGCATCGCGCCTTCACGGATGATCTGAGTAGATATGGGTATATTTACTTTATGAAACATAAGTCTGAAACTTTCAAGAAGTTTAAGGAATTCCAAAGTGAAGTAGAAAATCAACGTAACAAGAAGATTAAGTTTCCGCGTTCTGATCGCGGAGGCGAATATCTGAGTTATGAGTTTGGCATGCATTTAAAGAAATGCGGAATACTTTCATAGTTGACACCACCGGGAACACCACAACGCAATGGTGTGTCCGAACGTCGTAATCGAACTCTCTTAGATATGGTTCGATCTATGATGTCTCTTACCGATTTTCCGTTATCGTTTTGGGGTTACGCTAGTGACAGCCGCATTCACTTTAAATAGGGCACCATCTAAATCCGTTGAAACGACACCGTATGATTTATGGTTTGGTAAGAAACCTAAGTTGTCGTTCCTTAAAGTTTGGGGCTGTGAAGCTTATGTAAAGAAGTTACAACCTCACAAGCTAGAACCCAAAGCGGGGAAATGCATCTTCATAGGATACCTAAAGAAACAATTGGGTATACCTTCTATCACAAATCCGAAGGCAAAGTCTATGTTGCCAAGAACGGATCCTTTCTTGAGAAGGAGTTTCTCAATAAAGAAGTGAATGGAAAGAAAATAGAACTCGACGAGGTTATTGAACCTTCTTTCGAAGATCAGATTAGCGCAGCACCGGAAGATGTTCCTGTGCCGCCTTCACCGATAAGAGAGGAAGCAAATGATGATGATCATGAAACTTCGAACGAAGAAGCTACTGAACATCACAAATCAACGAGGGCTCCTACCACTCCTGATTGGTATGGCCCATGTCTAAATGTCATGATTGTGGATAACAATGAAGACCCTGCGACGTATGAGGAAGCAATGATGAGCCCAGATTCCAACAAATGGAAAGATGCCATGAAATCTGAAATGGATCCATGTATGATAACCAAGTATGGAATTTGGTACACTTATCTGATAGCCGTAAGGCTGTCAAGAATAAATGGATCTTCAAATAAAAACATATGATGATGGTAATATTACCTGTCTATAAAGCTCAACTTGTCGCGAAAGGGTTCCGATAAATTCAAGGAGTTGACTACGATGAGACTTTCGCACCCGTAGCGAAGCTAAAGTTTGTAAGGATTATGTTAGAAATCACTGCATTTTTCGATTATCAGATTTGGCAGATGGATGTCAAAACGTTCCTTAATGGTGACATTGAGGAAGAGTTGTATATGGTACAACCCAAAGGTTTTGTCGATCCTAAAAATACTGACAAGGTATCCAAACTTCAGCGTTCCATTTATGGACTGAAGCAAGCATCCCGGAGTTGGAACCGACGCTTTGATAAGGTGATCAAAGAATTCGGGTTTATACAGACTCATGGTGAGGCGTGTATTTACAAGAAAGTGAGTGGGAGTTCTGTAGCATTCCTGATATTATATGTAGATGACATATTGTTGATTGGGAATGATATAGAACTTCGCGAAGCAGCAAATATTTTAGGCATCAAGATTTATAGAGATAGATCAAGACGCCTAATAGCGCTTTCACAGAGTACATACCTGGACAAGATTCTAAAGAAGTTTAGAATGGATGAAAGCAAGAAAGGGTTCTTGCCTATGTTGCCAGGTAAGGTCTTGAGTAAAACTCAAGGTTCGGCTACGGCAGAAGAAAGAGAGAGGATGAACAGGATCCCCTACGCCTCAGCAGTAGGCTCTATCATGTATGCCATGTTGTGTGCTAGACGGGATATCGCACATGTTGTTAGTTTGACTAGCAGATATCAGAATGATCCAGGAATGGAAACACTGGATAGCGGTCAAGAATATCCTAAAGTACTTGAAAAGGACTAAGGATATGTTTTTTTGTTATGGAGGTGACCAAGAGCTCGTTGTAACCAGTTACACCGATGCTAGTTGGAACACTGATCCAGATGACTCTAAGTCTCAGTCTGGGTACATGTTTAAATTGAATGGTGCTGCAGTAAGCTGGCTGAGTGCCAAGCAATGCATGGTGGCGAACTCTTCAACTGAATCTGAATACATAGCTGCTTCGGAGGCTTCATCGGAAGCAATATGGATGAAGAGGTTCATTACTGAGCTTGGTGTGGTCCCTAGTGCATTGGACCCATTAGTCATTTATCGAGACAACATGGGTGCCATAGCCGCCAATGCACAAGAGCCAAGGTCACACAAGAAGCTGAAACATACCAAGCTACGTTTTCATGTGATTCGCGAGTATGTCGAAGATGGTGACGTAAATATTTGCAAAGTACACACAGATCTGAATGTGGCAGATCCGTTGACTAAAGCTCTCCCTAGGGCAAAGCATGACCTACACCAGAACGCCATGGGTGTTAGGTACCTTACCATGTAATCTAGATTATTGACTCTAGTGCAAGTGGGAGACTGTTGGAGATATGCCCAAGAGGCAATAATAAAATGATTATTATTATATCTTTGTGTTTATGATAAATGTTTGCATCCCATGCTATAATTGTATTAAGCGAAACATTGATACATGTGTGTTATGGAAACAACAAGGAGTCCCTAGTAAGCCTCTTGTATAACTAGCTTGTTGATTAATAGATAATCATGGTTTCGTGATCATGAACATTGGATGTTGTTAATTACAAGGTTATGTCATTGGGTGAATGATATAATGGACACACACCCAAGTGAGCGTAGCATAAGATCAAGTCATTAAGTTCATCTTGCTATAAGCTTTCGATACATAGTTACCTAGTCCTTCGACCATGAGATCATGTAAATCACTTACACCAGAAGGATACTTTGATTACATCAAACGCCATTGCGTAAATGGGTGGTTATAAAGATGGATTGAGTATTCGGAATGTGTGAGTTGAGGCATATGGATCAAGAGTGGGATTTGTCCATCCCAATGACGGATTGATATACTCTGGGCCCTCTCGGTGGAATGTCGTCTAATTATCTGTCAAGCATGTGATACGGTCACAAGAGATGACATACCACGGTACGAGTAAAGAGTACTTGTCGGTAACGAGGTTGAACTAGGTATGGAGATACCGATGATCGAACCTCGGACAAGTAAAGTGTCGCGTGACAAAGGGAATCAATATCGTATGTTAATGGTTCAATCGATCACTAAGTTATCGCTGCATGTGTGGGAGCCATTATGGATCTCCAGGTCCCGCTATTGGTTATTGGTCGGAGAGGAGTCTCGATCATGTCCGCGTAGTTCACGAACCGTAGGGTGACGCGCTTAAGGTTCGATGTCGTGTAAGTAGATTCGGAATATGAGATGGAGACCGAAGTTTGTTCGGAGTCTCGGATGGGATCCATGACATCATGAGGAGGTCTGGAATGGTCCGGGAATAGGATTCGTATAAGGGAAGTTGATTTCTAGGTTTCGGAAAAGTTCGGGATTTTTTCGGTGGAAGACCAGGAAGGTTCTAGAAGGTTACGGGGGGGGGGGGTCCACCATGGGGCCCACGACCCTAGGAGGGCCAACATGGGCCGAGGGGGTGCTGCCTTGCCCTAATGGGCCAGGCGCACCAAGCCCTCAAGGCCCAGGCCGGCCACCCTTAGGGTTTCCCCAAAACCCTAGGGGGGATCAACTTGAGGGGGAAGAATTCCCCTCCCCCTCTTGGCCGCCGGCCCTAGATGGGATGGGGCACATGGGGGCCACCCCAACCGATCTCCTCCCTATATAAAGAGGGGAGGGGGCAGGGGGCGCAACCACCCCTTCACACCAAAGTCTGGCCGCCCCCTCTCTCCTCCACCGCTAGTCTGCTCCGGCTTGGCGAAGCCCTGCAGCTTTTTCTCCTCCTCCACCACCACCACGCCGTCGTGCTGCTGGGATACCGAGGGGATCTACCACACCTCCGCTGCCCGCTGGAACGGGGAAAGGACGGACTTCATCAACACCATACGCACGACCGAGTACGGAAGTGCTGCCGGATTGCAGCACCGGACGATCGACTTCATCAACAACGAGATCTGATCTCGTAAGGCTTTGGATCTTTGAGGGTTAGTCTCTCATACATCTCGTTGCCTTGAACTTCATAGATTAGACCTTGCTTCTTCCTAGATTGGATCTTGGTTTTTGTTCATGTTCACGGTAGAATTTTTTGTTTTCCATGCAACGAACCCATCAGTTCGCTCTCGCGAACAGAGGTTTCTTGCGAGTCATCAGTGATGATGGATCGCTCAGATACATGTCCACCTTCGGGAAGTGGAGGAAGAGAAGAAAGAGTCTGGTGGTCCTGCAGACAGAAAAAGTAAGTTAATGCAATAAAATTATCGGATCCGCAAGAAGAATAGTGCAGTTCGAAGAAAAAAGAACTTACAGCTGGAGGGGCATGGACACCACTGAATGGTTCCACGCTATAGGAGGAAGGAACTTCACTTTTCTTGCTCAAGGAGGTGAAGCGGCGAACTAGCTTTTCCAAATCCTTGAGAGGAAGATCTTCGGAAACCCTATCAGCATCTTCAACACCCGAATATAGGCAAAGAGGATTCTTGCGAGCTTGGAGAGGTTGCACTCCAATCCGCAGGAAGTGTGCGATGATTTGCACACCCGACAATTCCTCCCCTTCGGTGTTTTGCAATGCTTGGATACAACCAATTAAGGGCTCGGTGGCCGCTATTTCTTCGGTTGTGGCTTCTGCGTCCCAAGATCTACGCCTCTGAATGTCTTCTGACGAGTCAAAAGGAGCAAGGCTATACTCTTGAGCATTCGAGGATTCATCCTTGACGTAGAGCCATTTCTTGCGCCAGCCTTGGACGGAGTCAGCGAATTTCAGGTCAAAATAGCCGGCCTCTGGCCGCACACAGATACAAACACCCCCTACATTGTAGATGGTGTTCTTCGAGTTGTTGCGGCGGAGATAGAAAATGCGTGTCCATAGGCGCCAGTGGGGGTCGATGCCCAGGAAGCACTCGCACAAGGTCATAAAGATGGAGATGTGGAGAATAGAATTGGTGGTCAACTGATGGAGCCGAATCCCGTAAATAAAGAGAAGACCGCGGAGAAATTCATGGACGGGAACGGATAATCCACGGACGAGAAAGTCTGTGAAAATTACCCGGAAGCCTGCAGGAGGATGAGGAGTACTTTTATCCCCTGACATTCACATCGCTTCATTCTTGAACAGACCCAGATTCTTGAGCATGCGGCGGTCCTGCGATGAGATCTTGGATCTCTCCCATAAGGAGATCTTCTCCTTCTCCACGTGTTCGCCGGTACTGGGAGCGACGTTCCTGGTGAGCTTGGTCCGCGGAGGCATGGTGATGGAGTGGCGGAGCAGAAGAGGAGAGAGGAAGCTGGGCGCATGAGGTTCTCAAGGAAGAAGAAAGCTAGGGCAATGGCAGGTGTGAATGGTTGTGCGGCTCAGCGAAGGGAAAAATAGAGCCCAGGGGTAAGAATTTATAATCTGGAAGACGATGAGGCTTGACCATTGGATGAACGCGGGAAGATCTTGAGCCCTACACGTGGTTGCGTGGTAAAAAGTTTTTTTAGTTTATTTTGGACATGAGGAAGTTATTGCGCGCGTGCCGGGAATGTCGGAGGACGTGTAAGCCCCACTCGCGCCACATGGGAGACACTGCAAGAAAAGTTCTGATACTCAACGTCCAACTTTCGTCAGGTATGGCCCCTTTTTCGTCGCCTATTGCCTAAGTCGACGATATGGGTTCTGTGGTCCAAACTGCGTCAGACAAAGGCCTACCACAGATTTTTTGGTGCGTCACGTTTGGCCGCCCTCCCGCCACGGAAAATCAGACCATTGCAGAAGTGTTTTCGGGAGGCCGTTGACTCTTGATGTCATGCAAACTGACACGTGGCAGACGCCGTTAATTGTCAGTTAACGCCGTTAACCGGCTGAAACCCCGTGATAGATGGTAGGCCCACACAAGGCCTGCCATGCCTTAAGCGGGCCGGCCCATTTAGTTTGCGGGCCAGGCCAGCTAACTTAGTTTGACCGGTCAACTGTATAACTGGGCTGGTCTATTAGGTATGTGGGCTGGGCTTAACCTCTAAGGTTGATTGGTCCATACTTAAATGGGCCAGCCCACTAAGCACGTTGGCCAGGCCGAATGCCTTCGTTTGACCGATCAAGGGATAGCTGGACGGGCCCACTGACAAGGTGGGCTGGGCCAAATGTCTTCGTTTGATCGGTCAACACGATAAATGGGTCGGCCCACTAGTCAAGTGGGCCAGGCCGAATGTCTTCTTTTGACCGGTCAACACGATACACTGACCGAACCAATAAGCATGTGGGTCGGGCCAAATGTCTTTGTTTGACCAGTGAACAGACAAATGGGTCGGCCCAATAAGCAAGTGGGGCCCACATTCCTGTTATCGGGCTGACCCAGTTAGCAAGTGGGGTCCACCTTAAAGCAAGTGGGCTGGCCTAATGAGTTAGTGGGCCGGCCCAAAAATAAAAGTGGGGCCCACTTTCCTGTTATCGGGCCGGCCCAGTTAGTAAGTGGGGTCCACCTTAAAGCAAGTGGGCTGGCCCAATAAGCACGTGGGGCCCACTTTACTGTTACCGAGCCGACCCAGTTAGTAGGTGGGGTCCACCTCAAAAGCAATTGTGTTGGCCCAATAAGTAAGTGGGCTGGCCAGTTTTGTTGGTAGATTGGCCCATTAGCCCACTACATAATATATCTGCGAATTGCTATGTTAACATGCCGGCCTGTTAGGCACTTCGGGATTTTGCGGGCCGGCCCATATGTGATTTCGCTTAATTGGGCCATTGCCGGAACACGAGTAGACCACAAAGGATTTGTGGGCGTTGATGCTTTTGTTGTCTTTAGTTATGTGTACTTTGCATCTTGCGGGATGGTGGGATGAAGCGTCCCGGGCTAACTTTACATGACAACGTCTTATGAGACTTGCTCCACGCTTGACATGCAACTTGTATTGCATAAGTGGCTTTGCGGGTGTCTGTCTCTCTCACCATAGTTAAGATTCAATTTACTATTTCAATCGACAACACTAGTATCACTGTTGTGGTACATGTTCGTAGGTAGATTGGATCTTACTCGAAAACCCTAAACCACGTAAAATATGCAAACCAAATTAGAGGCGTCTAACTTGTTTTTGCAGGGTTTGGTGATGTGATATGGCTTTGTGTTGATGATTATATTTGATGTATGAGATGCTCATTATTGCATTATGGCAACCGGCAGGATCCTAATGGTTGTCTTTAAATTTGTTACGACCTGCGTGTCTATTCATCATGTAATAGCTTTATTTCAAGTATTTTTTATAGTAGCTATAAGTGATGGACAACCATGAAGCGGTGCCACTGGCCTTGACGCCATGCTGGTGATGACGGAGATCATGTCCGTGCTTTGGAGATGGAGATCAAAAGCACAAGAAGAAAGGCCATATCATATCAAAAATTATGAATTGCATGTGATGTTAATCCTTTATGCATCTTATTTTGCTTAGATCGCGATGGTAGCATTATAAGATGATCCATCTAACTAAATATCAAGATAATAAAGTGTTCGTCCTTAGTATGCACCGTTGCTAAGACTTGTCGTTTCGAAGCATCACGTGATGATCGGGAGTGATAGATTCTACATGTGCATACAACGGGTGCAAGCCAGATTTGCACATGCGGATACTGAGGTTAACCTTGACGAGCCTAGCATGTACAGACATGGTCTCGGAACACGGGATACCGAAAGGTAGAGCATGCGTCATATGAATGATATGATGAACACTTTGAGTGTTCGCCTTTGAAACTACATCTTCTCTCGTGAAGATCGGACTTGGTGTAGTGGATTTGGTTCGCGTAATCACTAAGACAATATGAGGGATGTTGTTTTAAGTGGGAGTTCACCTAGTTAATTTAAGAATTAAAATTGAACTCAATTTAGCATAAACTTAGTCTAAACTCTTTGCAAATATGTTGTAGATCATGGCGGCCCCCGCCATCAATTTTAATCAGTTCCTAGAGAAAGAAAAGCTTAAGAACAATGGAAGCAAGTTCATGGATTGGATCCGTCATGTGAGGATTGTCCTCACTGTTGGACAATTGCAATATGTGCTCGATGCACCGCTAGGTCCCCCACCTGCAGAAACTGCTCCCGATGAAGTAAAAAATGTTTACCAGACTCGGAATATTCAATACTCCCAAGTTCAGTGTGCCATCTTGTACGGCCTTGAGGCCGAGCTGCAAAAGCGTTTTGAAAACCATGACCCTTGTGAGATAGTCCGTGAGCTCAAAGCTATCTTTAAAACTCATGCAGTCGTGGAAATCTATGAAGCCTCAGAACAGTTCTTTCGCTGCATGATGGAAGAGGGAAGCTCCATTTGCGTGCACGTGCTCAAGATGTCTGGGCACGCTAAGAAGCTCAATGACTTGGGAATAGTGATTCCTAACTAGTTGGGTATTCATAGGGTCCTCCAATCGTTGCCACCTAGTTATAAGAACTTCGTGATGAACTACAACATGCAGTGCATGAACAAGGACTTACCTGAACTCTTCTCCATGCTGAAAACTGCTGAAGTGGAGATAAAGAAAGAGGACCAAGTGTTGATGGTCAACAAGACCACTAGTTTCAAGAAATAGGGCAAGCCTAAGGAAAAGGGCAAGTTCAAGAAGGGCGGCAAGAAAGCTGTTGCGCCTCATAAGAAACCCAAGGCTGGCCCTAAGCCTGACACTGTGTGCTATTACTGCAAGGGTGATGGGCACTGGAAGCGCAATTGCCCCAAGTACCTGGCTGATCTGAAGAGCGGCCACGTCAAGAAGAAAGGTATATTTGATTTGATATACATGTTATTGATGTGTATCTTACTAGTAATCGTAGTAGTGCTTGGGTATTTGATACTGGTTCGGTTGCTCACATTTGTAACTCTAAACAGGAACTGCGGAATAAACAGAGACTAGCGAGGGACGATGTGACGATGCGCGTTGGAAATGGATCCAAGGTCGATGTGATCGCCGTTGGCACGCTCCCTCTACATCTTCCTTTGGGATTAGTTTTAAATCTGAATAATTATTATTTGGTGCATGCGTTGAGCATGAACATTATATCTGGATCTTGTTTAATGCAAGACGGTTATTCGTTTAAGTCAGAGAATAATGGTTGTTCTATTTATATGAATAATATCTTTTATGGTCATACGCCTGAGATGAATGGTTTATACTTGTTAAATCTCGATAGTAGTGATACACATGTTCATAACATTGATGCTAAACGAATTAGATTGAATGATAATTCTACATATATGTGGCACTGTCATCTTGGTCATATTGGAGTGAAGCGCATGAAGAAACTCCATTCCGATGGACTTCTTGAATCACTTGACTTTGAGTCACTTGATAGATGTGAAGCGCGTCTAATAAGAAAAATGACTAAGACTCCATTCTCTAGTACAATGGAGCGAGCTACAGACTTATTGTAAATCATACGTACCGATATATGCAGACGAATGAGTGTAGCATCACGCTGTGGTTATCGTTATGTTCTAACCTTCACGGATGATGTGAGTAGATATGGGTATATTTACATTATGAAACATAAGTCCGAAACTTTTGAGAAGTTTAAGGAATTCCAAAGTGAAGTAGAAAATCAACGTAACAAGAAGATTAAGTTTATGCGTTCTGATTGCGGAGGCGAATATCTGAGTTATGAGTTTGGCATGCATTTAAATAAATGCGGAATAATTTCACAGTTGACACCGCCGGGAACACCACAGCGCAATGGTGTTTCCGAACGTCGTAATCGAACTCTCTTAGACATGGTTCGATCTATATGTCTCTTACCTATTTGCTGTTATCGTTTTGGGGTTACGCATTAGAGACTGCCGCATTCACTTTAAATAGGGCACCATCTAAATCCGTTGAAACGACACCGTATGAATTATGGTTTGGTAAGAAACCTAAGCTGTCATTCCTTAAAGTTTGGGGTTGCAAAGCTTATGTAAAGAAGTTACAACCTAAAAAGCTAGAACCCAAAGCGGAGAAATGCATCTTCATAGGATAACGTAAAGAAACAATTGGGTATCTATATCTCTTATAAAGCAAAGCCCCACTAGAGGGTCACTTAAGTTGTCTATCTCAACATGCAAGCTATCCACATCATCCATTTTATTAGTCATCCAATTGTCCATGTCATCCCCCACTAACATTCATTAATACTCTACATGCAAGCCACATCATCTATTTTTAAGTCATCCAATTATCCACATCATCAACTTTTAGCCGCCAACTACATAACCATTTTAAGTCAGTTTTTTTAAGTTAGCCTCTTGACTATTTACGCCAATTGAATCATGCATGTTCCTACAAATAACATCCTATTCCACTCAACTTATATCCTTTGTTTTTCTACAAAATAGAGTTATCGGAGAAATTCCCACTGCAACGCGCAGGGTATCCTTCTAGTACCTTCTATCACAGATCCGAAGCAAAGTTTTTGTTGCCAAGAACGGATCCTTTCTTGAGAAGGAGTTTCTCACGAAAGAAGTGACTGGAAGGAAAGTAGAACTCGACGAGGTTATTGAACCTTCTCTCGGAGATCAGAGTAGCGTAGTGCCAGAAGATGTTCCTGTGCAACCTGCACCGATAAGAGAGGAAGCAAATGATGATGATCATGAAACTTCGAACGAAGAAGCTACTGAACCTCGTACGAGGGCTCGTACCACTCCTGATTGGTATGACCCCTATCTAAATGTCATGATTGTGGATAACAATGATGAAGACCCTGCAACGTATGAGGAAGCAATGATGAGCCTAGATTCCAACAAATGGCAAGAAGCCATGAAATCCGAAATGGGATCCATGTATGATAACAAAGTATGGACTTTGGTAGACTTACCTGATAGCCGCAAGGCTGTCGAGAATAAATGGATCTTCAAAAGAAAAACAGATGTTGATGGTAATATTACTGTCTATAAAGCTCGACTTGTCGCGAAGGGGTTTCGACAAATTCAAGGAGTTGACTACGATGAGACTTTCTCACCTGTAGCGAAGCTAAAGTGTGTGAGGATTTTGTTAGCAATCGCTGCATTTTTCGATTATGAGATTTGGCAGATGGATGTAAAAACGGCGTTCCTTAATGGTGACATTGAGGAAGAGTTGTATATGGTACAACCCAAAGGTTTTGTCGATCCTAAAAATGCTGACAAGGTATGCAAACTTAAGCGTTCCATTTATGGACTGAAGCAAGCATCCCAGAGTTGGAACCGACGCTTTGATAAGGTGATCAAAGACTTCGGGTTTATACAGACTCATGGTGAGGCGTGTATTTACAAGAAAGTGAGTGGGAGCTCTGTAGCATTCCTAATATTATATGTAGATGACATATTGTTGATTACTATAATAAGTGTTTTTCGATGAAAGACCTTGGAGAAGCATCATATATTTTAGGCATCAAGATTTATAGAGATAGATCAAGACGCCTAATAGCGCTTTCACAGAGTACATACCTGGACAAGATTCTAAAGAAGTTTAGAATGGATGAAAGCAAGAAAGGGTTCTTGCCTATGTTGCCAGGTAAGGTCTTGAGTAAAACTCAAGGTCCGGCTACGGCAGAAGAAAGAGAGAGGATGAACAAGATCCCCTATGCCTCGGCAGTAGGCTCTATCATGTATGCCATGTTGTGTATTAGACCGGATATCGCCCATGTTGTTAGTTTGACCAGCAGATATCAGAGTGATCCAGGAATGGAATAGTGGACAGCGGTCAATAATATCCTGAAGTACTTGAAAAGGACTAAGGATATGTTTCTTTGTTATGGAGGTGACCAAGAGCTCCTTGTAACTAGTTACACCGATGCTAGTTGGAACACTGATCCAGATGACTCTAAGTTCAATCTGGATACGTGTTTATATTGAATGGTGCTGCAGTAAGCTGGATGAGTGCCAAGCAGAGCGTGGTGGCGAAATCATCAACTGAATCTGAATACATAGCGACTTCGGAGGCTTCGTCAGAAGCAATATGGATGAAGAGGTTCATTACTAAGATTGGTGTGGTTCCTAGTTCATTGGACCCATTGACCATGTATTGTGATAACATGGGTGCCATAGCCAATGCACAAGAGCCAATGTCACACAAGAAGCTGAAGCATATCAAGCTACGTTTTCATGTGATTCGCTAGTATGTCGAAGATGGTGACATAAGGATTTGCAAAGTACACATAGATCTAAATGTGGCAGATCCGTTGACTAAAGCTCTCCCTAGAGCGAAGCATGACCTACACCAGAACGCCGTGGGTGTTAGGTACCTTACCATGTAATCTAGATTATTGACTCTAGTGCAAGTGGGAGACTATTGGAGATATGCCCAAGAGGCAATAATAAAGTGTTTATTATTATATCTTTGTGTTATGATAAATGTTTGCATCCCATGCTATAATTGTATTAACCGGAAACATTGATACAAGTGTGTTATGTAAAGAGAAAAGAGTCCCTAGTAAGCCTCTTGTAAAACTAGCTTATTGATTAATAGATGATCATGGTTTTCTGATCATGAACATTGGATGTTTTTAATAACAAGGTTATGTCATTGGATGAATGTCGTCTAATTAGCTTGCAAGCATGTGACAAGGTCATAAGAGATGACATACCACAGTACGAGTAAAGATTACTTGTCGGTAACGAGGTTGAACTAGGTATGGAGATACCGATGATCGAACCTCGGACAAGTAAAGTATCGCGTGACAAAAGGAATCGGTATCGTATGTTAATGGTTCAATCGATCACTAAGTTATCGCTGAATGTGTGGGAGCCATTATGGATCTCCAGGTCCCACTATTGATTATTGATCGGAGAGGAGTCTCGATCATGTCCGCATAGTTCATGAACCATAGGGTGATGCGCTTAAGGCTCGATGTCGTATAAGTAGATTCAGAATATGAGATGGAGACCAAATGTTGTTCGGAGTGTCGGATGGGAACCAGGACATCACGAGGAGGTCCGGAATGGTCCGGAGAATAATATTCATATAAGGGAAGTTAATTTCTGGGGTTCCAAAAAAGTTTGGGATTTTCCGGTGAAAGACCGAGAAGGTTCTAGAAGGTTCCGGAGGGTTCCCTAGTGGGCCCAGGACCCTAGGAGGGGCCACATGGGCCGAGGGGGTGCTGCCTTGCCCTAATGGACCAGGCGCACCAAGCCCTCAAGGCCCAGGCCGACCTCCCCTTTAGGGTTTCCCCAAACCCTAGGGGGGAAGACTTGAGGGGAAGAAAGCTCCCCGCCTCTTTGGCCGCCGGCCCTAGATGGGATTGGGGAGTGGGGGGCCACCCCAACCGACCCTCCCCCCTATATAAAGAGGGGAGGGGCAGGGGCGCAGCCCTCCCTCATCCCTCAACCCTAGCCGCCCCTCTCCTCCACCACATCTTCTGCTCTGGCTTAGGAGAAGCCCTGCAGAGTTTCTTCTCCACCACCACCACCACGCCGTCGTGCTGCTGTGATTCCGAGGGGATCTACCACACCTCTGCTGCCCGCTGGAACGGGGAGATGACGGACTTCATCCACACCGTACGCATGACCGAGTACGGAAGTGCTGCCGGATTGCAGCACCAGGACGATCGACTACATCAACAACGAGATCTGATCTCGTAAGGCTTTGGATCTTCAAGGGTTAGTCTCCATTCTCTCTTGTTGCTTCGATATTCATAGATTAGATCTTGCCTCTTCCTAGATTGCATCTTGGTTTTGTTCTTGTTCACAGTAGAAATTTTTTGTTTTCCATGCTACGAACCCATCATTTAGATCATGCACGACACTGGTGAAGCAGATCTGGTTCATGCACAGCGGTCTCGGTGAGCTATTTCCGATGCGGTGGAAGACGGATCCGGCGAAGCAGCTCCAGTGGGGTGGACGATACCACAGCTGAAGGGACTGCGGTAGACTGCTGGATGAGTATATGGTTTCGAGGTTCGGCGGGGATGATCCGGTCCGGTTGATGACGGCGTCGATGAATCGGCTCCGGCAGATAGCCGGATGAGGAGGATCGCGTGGCCACGGGTAGGCCAGGGAAGTTCGGTTGGGATGTTCTGGTGCGGTGGCCGTGGAGGTGGGAGAGAGAGGGACTTGGGTAGTTCCGGTGGGTGGTCTGAGGGAAATGATTTTTTTCGGAGGTTTTCCGGGGCTAGGGAGGTGGTGATCGAAAAAAATGACGGGCAGACCCCCCACCAACCAACTTTGTTGTCATCTCCAAATGGGGTAGAATGGGAATTTGGAAGTGTGTGAAATATTGGTATTTTGTGGGCTGGAAGTTTTGCCGCTATGAGATTTTGAATTTGGCTACGGTCCAAGTATAATGATAAAAAATTGTGACACCGTACTAGTACCTCTGTTCAAGGTCGAGTACAAAATCAAATAATCATCATGTTGAATATCGGTTACTACCATCATCATCAACTATCTCTGAAATTGGCGCATCCGCCAGATCTTGCAAAATATAATGATAAAAAATTGTGAGACCGTACTTGTATTTATGTTCAAGGCAGAGTGCAACATCAAAACATCATCACGTTGAAAATTTCTTACCATGATCATGATCTATCTCTGAAATTGGCGCATCCGCTAAATCTTGCAAAGTATAATGATAAAAAATTGTGAGACTGTACTAGTACTTCTGTTCAAGTCCGAGTGCAACATCAAATCATCATCACGTTGAAAATTTGTTACCATGATCATGATCAAACTCTGAAATTGGCTCATCCGCTAAATCTTGAAAAGTATACTGATAAAAATTTGTGAGACGGTACTAGTACTTCTGTTCAAGGCCGAGTCCAACATCAAATCATCATCACATTGAAAATTTGTTACCATGATCATGAGTTATCTCTGAAATCCAATTCAAAAACACGCCTAAAATATTTCAGGATTGCTGGGAGCTTTGGCCTCTCGAGTGAGAGTTGATTTCGAATATGGCTATAGCCAAGTAATATATAATACTACTAATATAAAAAGGGTAGATCATGGTAGTAGCTCTAGTCAGAAATTTAAGTTCAGGGGTCACATCAAGCCATCAGATATTAAATAAGTTACTCCCATGTTCTCCAAACTCTAGAGCAAAAACGCGTCTGAAATATTTCGGGTTTAGTTGGCGGGAGGTTTTGCTGCTCCACTGAGATTTTGATTTTGATCGTGGCTACAGTCGAAACAATGTTAATAGTAATAGGAAAAAGGTGCACCAGCGCGGTGCCTCTGTTCAGGAATCCAAGGCCTAGGGTCACATCAAGTCATAAGGACAAAAAAATCGGTTCCTATTTTCTCCAAACTTCAATTCAGACACGCGTACCAAATATTTCGGGTTTAATTAGCGGGAGGTTACACCGCCCGACAGAGATTTTGAATTTGACTGTTGCTGAAGTAAATAATAACTATGGAGTATAAATTTGGTAGCGTGATGCTCTGCTCAGGAATTCAAGCCCGAGGACACATCCACAAATCATACATACATATCTTCAATAAAAATTGGGTCCTTTACTACATGGAGCACAACATAAATAATACTATCCCCGTCCATACATAAGGGACAAAACTTGGTCTAGACATGGTTTCATCTATGTATGTTTTTAGTGTGTAGATACATCTGTATCTTGAAGGGAAAAAGTAAGCCGGTAACTTTTTGAATAGAGCAAGTAATACAATTCAGATAAACAATGGTGTAATAAAACAAATACTCCTGCCCATCATAAAACAGAACACAGACTGACTCAAATATATGTACAGATCACGAACAAGGTTTCATCATAACACGAACATATACGTGCAGAGATGACCATTTGATCACATAAAACAAAGGTTTCGTGGCATATTTATGCCCCCAAAACAAGCAGACGTTGGACAACACCAACGTACTAGCAGCTACCACTATGGAGCTGCAACACAAACAAATGGTGCAACGACATTTCCACCGGAACAAAAACTAAAATACATCAGACCACACAAAAGCTGGGCTATCACTTCTTGCCCAAACAAGCCTTGCTCCTTCATATGCGACTTCTTTTCTCTTATGTATGCTGAACTTTGAATTAGATGGGTTCCTGACAGCACATTCTTTTCGTGTCCTTGATGTTGCACTCTGAATCATGTCGGTTACTGTCAGGAAATGAACAAATTGATCAACAAAAGCCATATGTATGAATGCAAAGGTTACATATGAATGACTAACCCGGTCTAACTGAGTAGGGATGTGAAGTGCACCAACGTCTAGAAGAATTGTACTTTCTCCACTCCCAGTTTCTCATATCTAATTGGAATACTCCTTCCTTTGCCCATACAACCAGCTCATTTTGTCCTCAAATACGCAGAGTAACCTTACTGCATGTTTCCAATTGTATGAAAATGATGTGTCAAGGCCAAGACAAGTATCCAATTCAAAATTTATATGACATGTCCATGACTCCTTATCGCCTGTTGATGATCTTGTACTGGCCCATGTTTGTAGGGTGAAGTCTCTTATAACTGCAAGGGAAACATCTCCATTGAAGATGTGAATGTTAAGATTGAATATATCATGCGTCTCATGAGGGCACTGAATATATTTCAGAGCCTTCTTTGCATGGTCAAGCGCAATGTAATATCTAGAATTCGTTGGCCAGTACAAAATACCACCTATGAGAGTTGCCGGTCTGTGGTCAATCTCTGACAGCATCGGAGTTGATCGAGCTAGAAACTCCCATTCTTTTGAATCTGATGAGTAGATATGAGCCTGTGCTTCGTAACTTTTAGTTGTTATCCAAACAACCGAGAACATGCAACAATGTGTAAACGGTTCATAGTTGTTTCTCGAACAGAGAATTGAGCCGCTTTCAATTCTGTGATTGCGCCACAATGGTGTTTCTGGTATCACTGTGAGAACTTGCCTAATTGGATCCCAGACTAATATATGTCCCCTGGATACATTAGAATGGAGTAGCACCATACCATCGCGACATCCCAGGACATAGATTTTGGGACTGTTCAGTTGAGATGGGATTGCCAGCTTCTGCAAGATGGCCGGGTGAAGATCATGCTCTGTGATCGATAACATTGACTACATCTTGGATATATCACATTTACACTTACAAATCTATGAAAATTTCAAAATGTTGAGTGATACGTCCCCGACGTATCCATAATTTCTGTCGTTCCATGCTTGTTTTATGACAATACTTACATGTTTTGCTTGCACTTTATAATGTTTTTATGCGTTTTCCGGAACTAACCTATTAACAAGATGCCACAGTGCCAGTTCCTATTTTCTGCTGTTTTTGGTTCCAGAAAGTCTGTTTGGGCAATATTCTCGGAATTGGACGAAATCAACGCCAAACCTCCTATTTTTTCCGGAAGGCTCCAGAACACCGAAGAAGAGTCGGAGAGGGGCCAGAGGGCCACCACACCATAAGGCGGCGCGGCCTGGCCTGGGCCCGCGCCGGCCTATGGTGGGGAGCCCCGAGTGCCCCCTGCGCCGCCTCTTCGCCTATAAAATCCCTTTCGACCTAAAAACACCGTACCACTTGACGAAACTCCGAGAAAGACTCCGGGGGTGCCGCCACCATCGCGAAACTCCAATTCGGGGACGAGAACTCTCTGTTCCGGCACCTGCCGGGACGGGGAAGTGCCCCGGAAGCCATCTCCATCGACGCCATCGCCTCCATCATGCTCCGTGAGTAGTTCCCCCATGGACTACGGGTTCTAGCTGTAGCTAGTTGGTATTCTCTCCCCCATGTACTTCAATACAATGATCTCATGAGCTGCCTTACATGATTGAGATTCATCCGATGTAATCGGTGTTGTGTTTGTCGGGATCCGATGGATTGTTACGTTATGATTGTCTATCTACAAAGTTTATGAAGTTATTGTTGCTTGCAATATTGTTATGCTTAATGCTTGTCACTAGGGCCCGAGTGGCATGATCTTAGATTTAAGCTCTATACTTATTGCTTAGATTGTATCTACAAGTTGTATGCACATGTCGCTGTCCGGAACCAATGGCCCCGAAGTGACAGAAATCGGGACAACCGGAGGGGATGGTAGTGATGTGAGGATCACATGTTTTCACGGAGTGTTAATGCTTTGCTCCGGTGCTCTATTAAAAGGAGTACCTTAATATCCAGTAGATTCCCTAGAGGCCCGGCTGCCACCGGCTGGTAGGACAAAAGATGTTGTGCAAGTTTCTCATTGCGAGCACGTACGACTATAATTGGAAAACATGCCTACATGATTAATGATCTTGATATTCTGTCTTAATGCTATTTCAATCCTATCAATTGCCCAACTGTAATTTGTTCACCCAACACTTGTTATTGGAGAGTTACCACTAGTGTAGATAGCTGGGAACCCCGGTCCATCTTTTATCATCATATACTCGTTCTACATGTCATTGGAAGTAGTATCAACTATCTTCTGGTGCCATTGCTCTTGTGTTACTATTACTGCTGCTGTGTTACTGTTACTATCTCTCTCATATCACTGCTACTTTCACATCACCCCTGTTGCTAGTGCTTTTCCAGGTGCAGCTGAATTGACAACTCAGTTGTTAAGGCTTATAAGTATTCTTTACCTCCCCTTGTGTCGAATCAATAAATTGGGTTTTACTTCCCGCGAAGACTGTTGCGATCCCCTATACTTGTGGGTTATCAAGACTATTTTCTGGCGCCGTTGCCGGGGAGGCATAGCTCTACTCATAAGTTCACCTGGGGAGTACACTCTACATCTCTCTCTGTTTTATTTTATTTTGTTTTGCTTAGTTTACTTTTATCTAGTTTATTTGTGCTTAGTTTATTTCTGTCTAGTATTAGTTTGCTTAGTTTACTTTTGTCTAGTTTATTTCAGTTTTGTTTTACTTTCCTCATATACCAAAAAATCCATAAAAATTTGAAAAATCGAAAAAATTAAAAACTGCTGTTATGGGAGAACCAACAACCTACTTGGAGCTTATAGAATGTTATAATAATTATAGAGAATCAAGAACTGGTAAAATAATGAGTGCTATGATAGAAAAATTGAATACAATTGCTAAAATCTTGCTTAAACGCCATGATATAAACTGTTGCTCTCAACAGGATACTAAACATCTTAAATTTCAATGTGGCTTTAGTGAGGAATTTTTAATTAAGAACTATAATCGGAATTGCTATATTCATTATGGGTTCGAAGAGGTAGAACAATTTGTCTTATTTATGGGAGCCTCCGAGATAGAATCCTTCATGGTTGAGAATTATGAAACTTGTGTTGTTTGTAAGGACCTTAAAGATTATGTCTCTACTATCCTTAATTCTTGCATAGAATGCTACGAGTAGGAATCCTTATATCCTTGATTATAAAGAGAGACACATTAATGCACAAGAATGCACTCACAATTTGCAGGAACCTGTGGAAGAAGAAATTGATGAACCTGAAAGCTCATTGTATGAAAAAGAGGAGGAAATTGATGAACCTGAAAGCTCATTGGATGAAAAAGAAGAGGAGAGCGACGAACAAAAGGAGGAAGAATGGATTAGCTACCCATGTCAACCTTCTAATGAGAGTAACTCTTTATCTCTTACACTATTTGATTGTCCTCCATGCTTGCCGGAAGAGGTTGAATGTTATGTTCCTGTGGATTCTCTTGAAATAGTACCTATGAGTAAAACTTGTGAAAATAATTATGCTACTGTTATTTATGATAATCCATGCTATTTTGATGAATCTTATGATAATGCTTTGTTTGTGCCTGATGTCGAAATGCATGGTACTAAAGAATTTTGTTTGGCAAATGTCTATGATAAAGCTCTAGATGATGGTCCTATGTTACTTGATAATATTAATTGTACTACTAATGAAAATGGGATTGGAGAGTTCTTGACTTATTCTATGAGTCCCATATCTATTGAGATTGATCAACTACCTTGTTATATTATTAATAAAAGTAAGTTTGAAAGTTTTAATTCCACTATTCTTGAACTTGATAAAAATTATGTGTTTGGAAATCATGAAAAGTATGCTGCATGTGATAGCTATATTGTTGAGTTTGTTCATGAAGCTACTGAAAATTATTATGAGAGAGGAAAATATGGTTGTAGAAATTTTCATGGTACTAATACGCCTCTCTATATGCTGAAATTTTTGAAGTTATTCTTGTTTTATCTTCTTATGCTTGTCACTTTGTTCTTCATGAATTTATTTGTGTACAAGATTCCTTTGCATAGGAAGCATGTTAGACTTAAATGTGTTTTGGATTTGCCTCTTGATGCTCTCTTTTGCTTCGAATACTATTTCTTGCGAGTGCATCATTTAAAACTGCTGAGCCCATCTTAATGGCTATAAAGAAAAGAACTTCTTGGGAGATAACCCATGTGTTATTTTGCTACAGTACTTTGTTTTATATTTGTGTCTTGGAAGTTGTTTACTACTGTAGCAACCTCTCCTTATCTTAGTTTTGTGTTTTGTTGTGCGAAGTGAAGCCTCTAATCGAAGGTTGATACTAGATTTGAATTTCTGCGCAGAAACAGATTTCTATCTGTCACGAATCTGGGCTGTTTTCTCTGTAGGTAACTCAGAAAATTATGCCAATTTACGTGCGTGTTCCTCAGATATGTACGCAACTTTCATTAGTTTTGAGTTTTCTGATTTGAGCAACGGAAGTATTTATTTAAAATTCGTCTTTACTGGCTGTTCTGTTTTGGCAGATTCTGTCTCTGTTTTTTGCATTGTCTCTTGTGGACTTTAAGCGAGGTTTTCTAGACGTAGAGGGCTGTAGCTAATGTTTTATTGAGTTCTTGCAATGTTCCACTACAGGACCAAGGTGGATTCAAATTTTTTGAGTACTAACCCCTCTAATGAAGTTTATGAGAAGTTTGGTGTGAAGGAAGTTTTCAAGGGTCAAGAGAGGAGGATGATATATGATCGAGAAGAGTGAAAAGTCTAAGCTTGGGGATGCCCCCGTGGTTCATCCCTGCATATTTCAAGGAGACTCAAGCGTCTAAGCTTGGGGATGCCCAAGGCATCCCCTTCTTCATCAACTTATCAGATTTCTTCTATTGAAACTATATTTTTATTCGGTCACTTCATGTGTGCTTTACTTGGAGCGTCTATTGATGTCTACGTTCCCCCTCCTTTCCTGTAGACAGTGTTGGGCCTCCAAGTGCAGAGGTTTGTAGAACAGCAGCAAGTTTCCCTTAAGTGGATACCCAAGGTTTATCGAACTCGGGGAGGAAGAGGTCAAAGATATCCCTCTCATGCAACCACCGCAACCACAAAGCAAGAAGTCTCTTGTGTCCCCAACACACCAAATAGGTGCACTAGTTCGGCGAAGAGATAGTGAAATACGGGTGGTATAAATAAGTATGAGCAGTAGCAACGGTGCCGGAAAAGTGCTTGGCGTGTAGTTGATGGTGGTGGTATTGCAGCGATAGTAACGCGATAAAATAGTAAACAAGCGGTAGTAACGCAGTGAGTAGTAACGCAGCGAGTAGTAAACAAGCGGTAGTAACTCAGCGGTATTTAGGAACAAGGCCTAGGGAATAGACTTTCACTAGTGGACACTCTCAACATTGATCACATAACAGAACGGATAAATGCATACTCTACACTCTTGTTGGATGATGAACACATTGCGTAGGATTACACGAACCCTCAATGCCGGAGTTAACAAGCTCCACAATAATGCTCATGTTTAAGTAACCTTTAGTGTAAGATAGATCAACGCTACTAAACCAAGTACTAGCATAGCATGCACACTTGTCACCTTCATGCATATGTAGGAGGAATAGATCACATCAATATTATCATAGCAATAGTTAACTCCATAATCTACAAGAGATCATGATCATAGCATAAACCAAGTACTAACACGGTGCACGCACTTGTCACCTTTGCACACATGCGGGAGGAATAAACTACTTTAATAACACATCACTAGAGTAGCACATAGATAAATTGTGATACAACATGCTGCAATCATAAAGAGATATAAATAAGCACCTCACTATACCATTCAATGAGTAAGTATTACGTGAAATCTAGCCTAAGAGACCCACACGGTGCACACACTTGTCACCTTTACACACGTGGGACGAGGAGTCTCCGGAGATCACATAAGTAAAACCCACTTGACTAGCATAATGACATCTAGATTACAAGCATCATCATATGAATCTCAATCATGTAAGGCAGCTCATGAGATTATTGTATTGACACACATAGGAGAGAGATGAACCACATAGCTACCGGTACAGCCCCGAGCCTCGATGGAGAACTACTCCCTCCTCATGGGAGCAGCAGCGGTGATGAAGATGGCGGTGGAGATGGCAGCGGTGTCGATGGAGAAGCCTTCGGGGCACTTCCCCGCTCCGGCAGCGTGCCGGAGCGGAGATCCTGTCCCCCGGATCTTGGCTTCGCGATGGCGGCGGCTCCGGCAAGGTTTTCGTGGGTTTCGTCAATTGGTATCGGGTTTTCGATCCGGGGGCTTTATATAGGCGAAGAGGCGGCGCGGGAGGGCCGACAGGGCGGCCTCACCCTAGGGCGGCGCGGCCGCCCTCGGCCCGCGCGGCCCTATGGTGTGGTGGCCCCGTGGCTCCTCTCCGGCTCTTCTTCGGTGTTCTGGATGCCTTCCGGGAAAATAGGAGCTTTGGCGTTGATTTCGTTCGATTCCGAGAATATTGCTCGTTACTAGGATTTACGAAACCAAAAACAGCGAGAAAACGAAGCGGCACTTTCGGCATCTTGTTAATAGGTTAGTTCCGGAAAATGCACGAATAATGACATAAAGTGTGCATAAAACATGTAGATAACATCAATAATGTGGCATGGAACATAAGAAATTATCGATACGTTGGAGACGTATCAGCATCCCCAAGCTTAGTTACGCTCGTCCCGAGCGAGGTAAAACGATAACAAAGATAATTTCTGGAGTGACATGCCATCATAAACTTGATCATACTATTTGTAAAGCATATGTAATGAATGCAGCGATCAAGACAATGGTAATGACATGAGTAAACAACTGAATCATAAAGCAAAGACTTTTCATGAATAGCACTTCAAGACAAGCATCAATAAGTCTTGCATAAGAGTTAACTCATAAAGCAATAATTCAAAGTAAAGGTATTGAAGCAACACAATGGAAGATGAAGTTTCAGCGGTTGCTTTCAACTTGTAACATGTATATCTCATGGATAATTGTCAATGCATAGAGCAATATAATAAGTGCAATAAGCAAGTATGTAGGAATCAATGCACGAGTTCACACAAGTGTTTGCTTCTTGAGGTGGAGAGAAATAGGTGAGCTGACTCAACATTGAAAGTAAAAGAATGGTCCTTCAAAGAGGAAAGCATCGATTGCTATATTTGTGCTAGAGCTTTGATTTTGAAAACATAAAGAGAGCATAAAAGTAAAGTTTTGAGAGGTGTTTGTTGTTGTCAACGAATGGTAGCGGGTACTCTAACCCCCTTGCCGAGACAAACCTTCAAAGAGCGGCTCCCATTTTATTTTATTTTTGGATGGCACTCCTTCCAACCTTTCTTTCACAAACCATGGCTAACCGAATCCTCGGGTGCACGCCAACAATCTCATACCATGAAGGAGTACCTTTTTATTTTAGTTTTATTATGATGACACTCCTCCCAACCTTTGCTTACACAAGCCATGGCTAACCGAATCCTTCGGGTGCCGTCCAACAATCACATACCATGGAGGAGTGTCTATTTTTAGTTTGTTAATTTGGGATCTGGGAATCCCATTGCCAGCTCTTTTTGCAAAATTATTGGATAAGCGGATGAAGCCACTAGTCCATTGGTGAAAGTTGCCCAACAAGATTGAAAGATAAACACCACATACTTCCTCATGAGCTATAAAACATTGACACAAATAAGAGGTAATAAATTTTGAATTGTTTAAAGGTAGCACTCAAGCAATTTACTTTGGAATGGCGGAGAAATACCATGTAGTAGGTAGGTATGGTGGACACAAATGGCATAGTGTTGGCTCAAGTATTTGGATGCATGAGAAGTATTCCCTCTCGATACAAGGTTTAGGCTAGCAAGGTTGTTTGAGGCAAACACAAGGATGAACTAGTACAGCAAAACTCACATAAAAGACATATTACAAGTATTATAAGACTATACATCGTCTTCCTTGTTGTTCAAACACCTTACTAGAAATTATCTAGACCTTAGAGAGACCAATTATGCAAACCAAATTTTAGCATGCTCTATGTATTTCTTCACTAATGGGTGCAAAGTATATGATGCAAGAGCTTAAACATGAGCACAACAATTGCCAAGTATCACATTACCCAAGACATT